>NC_084600.1:46563823-46628823 GCF_033807715.1 Cololabis saira | reverse complement strand
CTTTCTGTCAAAATAAAGTCCTGCTGGGAAGAAAACGACCGTTATTTGTTCAGGTTTAAGTGAAAAAGCACTTGAATGAAAGACAGAGAGGAAAACCTTAAAGTTCACTGCAAAAACTCTAAATCTTACCAGGAATATTTGTCTTATTTCTAGTTAAAATGTCTCATTTTTAGTCAAAAAATCTCATTACACTTAAAACAAGACTCATTACCAGAAAAAGAACTTGTTATTTGATCATTTTCACCTGTTTCAAGTAAATTTTCACTTGAAATAAGTAGAAAAATCTGCCAGTGGAACAAGATTTATCTTCTCATTATAAGTAAAAAAATCTTGTTCCACTGGTAGATTTTTCTACTTATTTTAAGTGAAAATCTACTTGAAACAGGTGGAAAATATTCTTAAGATTTTGAGTTTTTGCAGTGTAGCGATAGTGTAGTGATACATGAAACTCTATGACGAGCCGTTTTAACATTTAAAGGCTAAATTTGACTAACCGGAATTAACATTGGAAATATCTACAACTGCATTTTGACTATAGTCGTAATTACATTGTGAATTGTCATTCAAGATATCTGCAATTACACTGCAAAAACTCAAAATCTTACCAGGAATATTTGTCTTATTTCTAGTTAAAATGTCTCATTTTTAGTCAAAGAAAATCTCATTCCACTTAAAACAAGAGTCATCACTGGAAAAAACAACAATTTTCACCTGTTTCAAGTAGATTTTCACTTAAAATAAGTAGAAAAATCTAAGATTTTTTTGCTTGTAATAAGAAGATAAATCTTGTTCCACTGGCAGATTTTTCTAGTTATTTCAAGTGAAAATTTACTTGAAACAGGTTAAAATTGTCAAATAACAAGTTATTTTTCTTGTAATGAGTCTTGTTTTAAGTGTAATGAGATTTTTTTACTAAAAATGAGACATTTTAACTAGAAATAAGACAAATATTCCTGGTAAGATTTGGAGTTTTTGGAGTGCACATTTCAACTAGGCAGAATGGAAGTTAAAGATATCTCCAATTTGAGATATATATATTTAAAATTCCTTTCAAGATCTCTATAACTTGATTACAGATATCTACAATTAAATTATGACTGTCCGTAATTCCAGTTTGAGATTAATTTTAGCTAGTCAGAATTCCAGTTCAAAATATTTCTACAACTTGGTTCTGACTAGTCAAAACTTAATTTAAGATATCTAAAAAAGACAATGTAGATATTTTGATCTTGAACTGGAATTATGACTAGTCGTAATTCACATTGCAGATATCTGCAGTTGAATTGTAGATATTTGTGATTAGAAACCCTCAGAATGTAATTGTAGAAATCTGAAATGCTCTTTTTGACTAGGAAGAATTGAATTGTGGATATTTCTGCAACACAAATCCAGTGTAGCTGTTAAATGTTAAAACGGTTTGCCATAAAATTGGACATTCGTACTTCCCTTCCTGGTTATATTTATATTTCCACATTACTTCCTCAGAACAACCTCAGACCGGGAAGTAGGACATCATCTCTGTGGCAGCTGATACTTTAATGTTTTAATGTTTCCACTTCTCCAATGTGGTCATGGTTTCACATGATGCTGCACGAGACGGAAGTTACACAAGCAGAAATATAACATCTCACTGCAAAAACTCTAAATCTTACCAGGAATATTGGTCTTTTTAGGGCGAAAGCCCTATTGTATCTGTAAGAATTTTTTATTTTTTATTTTTCTCGTTTTTCTTCCGATGAAATGAGATCCTTTTTTCCCCCTTAAACGTGCCCCAAAAGTCACCAAATTTTGCACCAATCCAGGCCTGGTGATAAATGTGATATTTAATGGTTTGCATTAATGGGCGTGGCCTAACAGCTCAACAGCGCCCCCTAGAAAACTTTGTTCCTCAAGCCCCACAATACGGTTAGACGTACATGCACGAAAATCAGTACATACCTGTATCATGTCACAACTTAAAGAAAAGTCTCTTGGGGTCATGGCAGGAAGTCGGCCATTTTCAATTAATCGTGTCATTTTGGCGCAATTTATGTCATTCCTTCGGCCACTTCTTCTCCCGAACCGTAACGTGCACCCAGGTGTGTTATACATCAAAATGTGCGTCTCCATCCTGCGACAACACGCATTACTTTTCTCTTTCAAAAGTGTTACCGTGGCGACGCTAGACGCCAAAAAGCGCACCCCCTCCATCTGATTGGTCCACATTTGATAGTTCCTACTTTCTGCCATAACTTTTGAATGGTTTGAGCCTGAATGTGCAAGGGGGTGCGAGGGCCCGTTCATCGCTGCTTGCAGCTTTAATTTCTAGTTAAAATGTTTCATTTTTAGTCAAAAAATCTCATTACACTTAAAACAAGAGTCATTACCAGAAAAATTACTTGTTATTTGACAATTTCCACCTGTTTCAAGTAAATGTTCACTTGAAATAAGTAGAAAAATCTGCCAGTGGAACAAGATTTATCTTCTCATTATAAGCAAAAAAATCTTGTCCCACTGGCAAATTTTTCTACTTATTTTAAGTGAAAATCTACTTGAAACAGGTGAAAATTGTTGTTTTTCCCAGTGATGAGTCTTGTTTTAAGTGTAATCAGATTATTTTTGACTAAAAATGAGACATTTTAACTAGAAATAAGACAAATATTCTTGTTAAGATTGTGAGTTTCTGCAGTGTGATCGTGGAAACAGCATCTCAGAACCAAAACAAGACCCTGAAACCCTTAAACCCCTTAATGTTCACTAAAGAACAGGGATTTGGGGGTTGGATGCTCCAAAAAGAGGATTCAATACCTAAAAATAAAAAAATAAAAACAATAATTGCAAAAAAAAGTCACGAAAATGAAAAAGGATAAAAAAAAGGCACCGTAGGTAAAATGAGGGACATCATGACCCTTAAGTGTTCCAGGTTAAAGTGATAAAACATCTGTAATATATTTACTACGGAAGAGAATCAGGGCCAGAAAAATAAAAATAACATTTTAGAGGAGGACGATTTTTTTTTTCATTATACAATGTTGAGAATAATGTTAAAATATTGAGAAAAAAGTCTATATTTTGTGAATAAAGTTGAAATGTTGAGAAAAAAGCAAAATTTCGCCTTTTTTCAAAAGATTTCGACTTTATCCTTGAAATTGTATTTCAACATTATTCTCGAAATTTTGACTTCATTCACGAATTTACAACTTTATTTACGACATTTCAACTTTTTTCTCGAAGTGCACAATTAAAAATATCTTCCCCTCTCAGATATTTTTCTCCTTCATGGCCCTGATTCTCTTCCGTAATTTACACATAAAGTCGGATCCCGAGACTTTTAGACGACGTCAGCATCAGAGCCGTAACCTGAGCTCCTTCCATCCGTCCTGATCCCTAAACGGTTAATAATAAAAGCTAACAGTCAGAACTTTACGTAAATCTGAACATGTTTCCCCAAAAAAACATTATTATTGTGTACAAAGACAAAATTCATAAAGTGTTTAATGTCCGAACTACGGAAGAGAATCAGGGCCAGGCGGGAGAAAAAGTATTTGAGACGGGAAGATTTATCTTTATTATGCACTTTAAGAAAAAAGTTGAAATGTCGAGAAAAAAGTCAAAATGTCGAGAATAATGTTCAAATACAATTTCGTGAAATTTCATGAATAAAGTTGAAATACATTTCGACTTTTTTCTCGACATTTCAACTTTTTTCTCGACATTTCGACTTTTTTTTTTGACATTTCAACTTTTTTTCTTAAAGTGCATAATGAAAAAAAAACCTTCCTCTAAAATATGACTTTTATTTTTCTCCGGCCTGGCCCTGATTCTCTTCCGTACCAAAGTGCACGTTCCCCTGAGGAGGCAAAACTCACTATTCCTTAAAAAATAAAGATCCTAAACATTTATGATTGTCTGAGAAACTAAAGCTTTTGTCACAAACGTTTAGTCCCTTTAAACACGTCCACGTGTGAAGGAAAGAGCCGTTTTCAGGATAGAAACAGCTCGGAGAGGAAGAAAGTGTCACTAGTTCAACTGTTACTGCTGGTTTAGTCCTGGTTTACTGGTTTTTACTGGTGGGAGTCCAGGGACCAGCTGGGAGTCGGGTATCAGCTCAGCAGAGGACGGTTGTCGTCGTTTTCCTCCGGACTTCCCTCCTCCGAGGAAACAGGCTCCGCCCCCCCGTCGCCGTCGGCAACGTCCACGCCGTACAGAGACACGGCCCTGGAACAGAAGAACAACGAGATGTTACATAAATGGAAACGAGCTTCTTCTCTCTCAGCTGAAGGACGACAGACGTCTCCAGACGTAGATCTTGTTTTAATAGTTTGAATTTCAAACTATTATTGTGGCCGGGTGCAGGAGTGGGCGTGGTCTGCAGGAGTGGGCGTGGTCTGCAGGAGTGGGCGTGGTCTGCAGGAGTGGGCGTGGTCTGCAGGGAGCAGCACAGGTGAGCCTGGTTCAGCTGATTGGATTCACCTGTGCCCAATCAACCTCTCCACCTGCCTGGGTCTTTAAGGAGCGGCTGCACCAGCAAAGGTTCTGCTCCAGGGAACACAGAACTGCTGAGTGCTGGTACTCGTCTGTGTCTGGCTGAAATAAAAGTTCAAGGATTTCTCCCCGAAACCCGGTGTCCTCTTTCCTCTCTGGCGACCCCAGGAAGCACGAGATTGCTACAATTATATTCTGACAAAAAAACGCCACAATATCATAAAAGACTCACTGCTTGTAGGAGTTGGTGCGAAAGTGCTGAAATAAGGACTTTATTTTACTATTAAAGGTGATTTTGTGACTGAAGCAGCAGAATGTTTAACCTCTGGACTGTCAGAGTCCAACAAAGCTGCTCCGGCGCCTTCAGGGTTGAACCGAACGTTAAATAATAAAAAACTACTTTATATGAGGGTAGAAAAGTTCAAAACTCTGAAAGTTGAAATTATATACATACATACACACACATATATAGATAGATCTAACTTATTTTAGTGCAATAACCAGTAAATACATCAAATACCTCAAGTATTTTTGAAAATATTTGTACATTCTTTGTAAATATTCATTTTTTTTTTGTGTTTACTATTTTTTTTTCTCTTGTACATACTCTTTTTCTACTTTTTATATTGCTCTTTTTATTATTTAACTATTTATTGGTTATTACTATTTTAAATCTTTTGTATAAAGCGTGTGTGTGTTTTGGCTGCACGACTGAATTTCTCCTCTGGGAGATCAATAAAGTCTACTATTCTATTATTTTGCACTGTATATAAGGACCAGCACCTGTGATTAATGTAATTTTGTGGTTATGTAATATGAACAATGACAATAAAGAATCTTGAATCTACATTATTAATGAATCTGTATTTTATTAAAGGTTTTATAACGTAAAAGCAGAAATAACAACAGAGAAAAAGTCATTATTTATATAATATATATATGCTTTTACATTATAAAACCTGTAAACCCACGTGGACGTGTGCACTAAACCGACGCTGCGTCAGAAACCACATTAATGGGCTGAATAAGGAAGTGAGTCCTGGTGTTTCCTGGGAAGTTCAGTCAGTAACTTCCCTTTTCTCAGGTAGTCGACCACGACGGTGGTGGTGGTGCACCTGGAACCTGGAACCTGATCCATGTCTGGTTTACTCGTAGATAAACTAATAAATAACCTGGAACCTGGGAGCAAACACCGCTGACCCCCCGGCCCAATATCCCCCCGGCCGATACCCCCCCACCACCAGCTGATAACTGGATGCTGCTCATTTTTGGAAAGATAGGAATGAAGCAACGAGTTGGAAAGAAAAAAACTGTGTAAACATTTCCTGGAAGAAAATCAGGTTGAGTTTCCTGCTAAAATAAACCTGTTTGGTGAGTTTTTGTTGCTTTGTGTGAAAACAGAAACAGATCTGGAGTCACATTTCCTTCAGGATTAATAAAGTATCTGTCTATCTATCTATCTATTCATCCATCTAGATCAGCAACCCGCAGCTCTTTAGCGCCGCCCTAGTGGCTCCTGGAGCTTTTTCAAAAATATTTGACCTTTTTTTTTTTCTTTCTTTCTTTTTAATGTTGACATTTCGACTTTAGAAATTTTGACTATTTCCTCGACAGTTTGACTTTTTCTTTTTGTCTTCATTCTAAGGCTGATACAAGACTTGATTTTTTGCGGCTCCAGACACATTTGTTTTTGGTCCAATATGGATCTAAAACATTTTGGTTGCCGACCCCTGGTCTAAAGTATCTATCTGTCACGGTTTGGTACTTCCTGTTTTATTTTGAAGGCCGTGTCTTTGTTTCAGTTCTAGTTTAACCTTCCTGTTTCTGCCTGATTGTGGTCACCTGTGTCTCGTTAACTCGTTTATATCTGGTTTTATCTTTTCCTGCTGCTCCGTTCTGTTTCCTCCTCCGTGTTTTAACGTCAGGTTTTAGTAGTTTTACTTTTCCACGTCAGGTTTTAGTAGTTTTACTTTTCCACGTCAGGTTTTAGTAGTTTTACTTTTAGTAGTTTTACTTTTCCACGTCAGGTTTTAGTAGTTTTATTTTTCCACGTCAGGTTTTAGTAGTTTTACTTTTAGTAGTTTTACTTTTCCACGTCAGGTTTTAGTAGTTTTATTTTTCCACGTCAGGTTTTAGTAGTTTTACTTTTAGTAGTTTTACTTTTCCACGTCAGGTTTTAGTAGTTTTACTTTTCCACGTCAGGTTTTAGTAGTTTTACTTTTCCACGTCAGGTTTTGGTAGTTTTACTTTTAGTAGTTTTACTTTTAGTAGTTTTACTTTTAGTAGTTTTACTTTTCCACGTCAGGTTTTGGTAGTTTTACTTCTTCACGTTCATGTTCTGGTTTTTGTTTCCTGCTCGGCAGCTTTGGTTTGGTTTTGGATCATCCATCTATCCATTTATCATTTATCTATCCATCAAAGTATCTATCATCTATCTATACTGTATATATCTAAAGTATTCCTCCCTCCCTCATCCCTCCATCTCTTACCCCAGGACAGATAAAGGAACTCCACAGAGTCCTCCCTCATTTTCTTCTTCTGTCTCTCAGCGAAGGCGGACACTTTTTCTGCTCCTCTCCCTCATCTATCTGTCCTGCTACTGCTTTTGTTTGTCTTGTCTTCAGAGTCTCTCCTTTTCACTCCTCCCAAACTCTACAATCATGGAATTGATTAACTGGTCTCTCAGCACAATTGACTACATTTTTGAGAGGAGAAGTCAGGGGGTAAGGGAGCCCTCCTGCCCCCATGGGATGTTTTTTGCTGGATACACAATGGATTCCTGGAAACATTGGAAACCGTTGTGTTTGGTGATTCTGTCTGTCGAGGACGTTGAAGATGCTTCATAATTGGATTTATGATAGCAGGATTTCTCTTGATCGGAGGAGGGGGATTCCTGGTCTACCGACAAACGTGTAAGTGGTCGACAGCTGTTCTGGCTCTTTCAGAGCTGCCGGACGTGGCTGAAGGATCAAGCAAGGTGATCAACACTCAGACTTTAACGCTGGGGGAGCAAAGCCGTAAGCTGGATGTGATTCTTGAACAGAATCTCAGGCTGGCGGCGTCTTTGAGCTCATTGGCAAGATGGATAAGACCTTGGAGAAGTTGGAAGCTCGGCTTGGCGGGAATTGATCACAAATTCATCTGTTTGGAGTCGCCATTGATGAACCAGAGACTGAAGGCAGACGGAAAATTACTGAGTCTGCCTGTTCTTTTCAATACAATTGTTGATTCTATAATCTGACCTTGACAGAGCGGTTTGGCCGATCGCTCTGGTCACAATCTCCCTGGTGGAATGTAAACAAGGGACTCTGCCCCCACTAACCCTCCCCTCTCAGGAACATCTGTGGACCTGTTTCAGAACTGACTGAGCCGTCTGATAACATCAAGGACAATGGCTGAGAGCAGCTCTAGGGCAAAGTTTTTCACAGACTTACCGCTACACACACACTTACTGCTAACCACACCCCCCCCATCTTCAACGCCTTCCCGACCCCCCCCTCTTATCAGCACCCCTGACACGGACGGCAGGTTCGAGCGCCTTCCATCTTACCCCAGGACAGATAAGAGGAACTCCCCACATCCCTCCATCTTACCCCAGGAAAGAGAGAGGAACTCCACTCAGCCCGGCCGCCAGCAGGAACACGAACCCCGGGTTCCAGGACACGGTGGCGGCGTAGACGCTGCTGAAAACGGCAGCCGCCACGTTGTTGGTGAGAGACTCCAGGAAGGAGAGGCAGGCAAACAACGCTCCTATAAATACAAATAAATACTAATAAATACAAATAAAACCAGGGAGGAGAGGCAGGCAAACAACGCTCCTAATAAATACAAATAAATACAAATAAATACTAATAAATACATAAAACCAGGAAGGAGAGGCAGGCAAACAGAGCTCCTGGAAATACAATACATTACAATAAATAAATGAAAACAAATAAATTAAACAGGGCGCCTGAAAATACAATACATACATTACAATAAAGAAATAACAAAATAAATAAAAATGTTAATAAATAAATACTTTTTTTTTAAATGAATGAATAAATTAAATGTAACATTAAAAAGCAGCTTTGCAAGTTTTCACTGATTGCAAAATAAAAAGATAGAATAAATACAAATAAAAAAAAGTAAATAAATAAAAATAAATTTTAAAATAAATTTAAAAAAGATATTTTTTTAAATGAATTAAAAAAATAAGTAAATTAATATATACAATGAATAAATTAAATTTAACATTAAAAAGCAGCTTTACAAGTTTTCACTGATTGCAAAATAAAAAAAATAGAATAAATAAATAAATAAAAAATATATATAATAAATAAATATAATAAAAAATATATAATAACACCAGGGTGGGGGTGGGGGGGGTTAGAGGTTCTGCACCAACGCTCCGCCGGGTCCCTGAGGGCCTCCACTCATCCACTCATCCATTCATCCACTCATCCTCCACTCATCTTCGTCCGGTTCTCAGCAAAGGTCGACGCTTTTTCTGCTCCTCTCCTTATCAACCTTCCCTGCTTTCGCTTGTCTCGTCTTCAGAGTCTCTTCTTTTCACTCCTCCGAAATTTACAATTATGGAATTGATTAACTGGTCTCTCAGCATAATTGACCAAATTTTTGCAACAAGAAGTCAGGGGGTAAGGGAGCCCTCCTGCCCCGATGGGACATTTTTTGCCGGATACACAATGGATTCCTGGAAACATTGGAAACCGTTGTGTTTGGTGATTCTGTCTGTCGAGGACGTTGAAGATGCTTCATCAGGCCGATCACTCTTGGTCACAATCTCCCTGGTGGAATGTAAACAAGGTGACTCTGCCCCCACTAACCCTCCCCTCTCCCACGAACACCTGTGGATCCCTGTTGCAGAACTGTACCGAGTACTGTACTGTACTGAGCCCCTGACACGAACGCCGGGTTCGAGCGCCACGCTGCCGCGGCCCTCACTTGGATGAACTGTGCCGGGACCCCCCACCCTGACTTGCCCACTCCCCATACCCAACAAGCTGTGATGTTGTTTTGTTGTGTGTATGTTGCTTTTCTGTGCTGAGGTGTTTTTTTGCACCTTGACACCAGGTATTAATACTAGGGGTGTAACAATATATCGTGCCACGAAATTTCGCGATACAAAAACGTCACGATACGTGTCGTGGAGGTGACAACCTGTATCGCGATATTATGTTATTAATATTAATCTATTGTGTTGACAAGAAACGCGCATCCGACCGCGGCCGCGGCTGCGCGGACCAAAATCTTCCTCCGCTCAGGAGAAAGTAGTCCCGTTTTGCGGTCCTGTTTTGAGCTCTGAACCTTTACTGATGTAAGTCTGGTGTAGAGTTAAGCCTTACCTTATTAAATTAAACCTTTTTGGGGTCGTGAGTAGGATAAACACGGAGACAACTTCTGCGTGAGTTTGCGTGTACTTCAATGTCCGCTCAACAGCGTAGGATTTCAGACCATCAACACAACACCTAGTGCTGTATCACTCCGCCCAATCTAAAACATACTAACAACTGATATACTGACTAGTGTAATTATAGTCCCTGATTTACAGAATATAAAGAATATATTTACAAAATAATGAACCCTGAATTACCAAAATAACCTTCTTAACAAAAATGAATCTCCTCTTACACTTATAAGGTGAGCAGGAATAAATCTTTTTATGATGTAAAATTGTATGTATTTATTTACTTGTATTTATTTATTCAATTTTAGTTGTTAAATTTCTGGAAAAGAAAAAAGTCAAATCATACATGAGAGAAACTATTCAGTTTGTGGCAAAATATTTTTATTATATGAAACTGAAGATGCATAATGCAAACCTGACATTTACTTTTAGTTCAGTTTGTGGAAAATGGTTGGCCTGGCTTTCTCTTTAAAACTTAAACAGTTATAAAGCATTACAAACTGTAAAAATAGGGCAAACGCACAGCATTATGTGTCTTTCAAATAAAAGACATTTTTTTCCAGTTATATATTCCTCATTCAAGGTTGTTAAAAAATACTGCTATAATATCGTATCGTATCGTTATCGTGACCTCAATATCGTGTATCGTACCGTATCGTGAGATTAGTGTATCGTTACACCCCTAATTAATACACAGTGTGAAGATGCCCCCCCCCCATCCCAGTGTCATCCTTCCTCTAAAAATGGCGTCCGTATTAATGATGCCATCGGTGTGAACCGGAGTCAAGTTCTCTCGTCTGATTTATGTCTGACCTGGAAATAAAGCTTTTTCTGATTCTGATTCTGATTCTGATCGACTCACCCTGCTGAGATTCCGGGATGATCTTTGACATCATGGAGCGAAGAACCGGGAACGGAACGATGGCCAGAAACATGGGGACCCGAGCTGGAATAAACAACAACACATTAACAACAACAACACATTAACACAACAACAACAAACAACAACACATCATCCTCCACCAGAAGAAGGAATGTTTTTATTTCTCCTTCTGTAGAAACGCAGGTAAATGTTCATTTATGTTTCAAGGTGTTTTGCTGTGGAACAGTTTAAAACATCTAGGTGAAACTTGCTCAACATTATCTGCATTCAAAAGAAAGCTGAACAAAAGTTTATAGGTTTTTAATACATCTGTGTTTTTATTTACCTTTATTCAAATATATTTAATTGTACTCCGAAGTATCGTAAAACTCTGTAAAGGCATTTGGATTGTGCTTATATGGTTTTGTTATAAGGTTTTTAATCACGTCTCCTGCTCGTCTTTTCTTACCTTTTTATTCTGTGTAATGTTCATTTTTACGAGTGCAAACAATAAAACAAACGCATCAACACGAGCAGACGTTCATCTTTAACTTCATGAGTTCATCGACTGGCTGTTACTGGCATTAACAACTAGAATGATATAAAACCTTATTATGCAAGACTCTAATAAAACTAATCGTAGGTTTGTATCTTTTCTACGTCTCCTAAACTCAATCTGTCAATCAATAACCGCCACTTTGTTCCTGATCAAATACAGTTGAAGTTTTAAATTTCTTTCGCATATTTTGTTCATATTTAACATTAAAAAGCAGCTTTATAAGTTTTCACTGAGTGCAAAATATTTATAAATAATTTTTTTTAAATAAATAAATAAAAAATAAATGAATAATAATTTTTGAAATAAATTAAATTTAACATAAAGAAACTGCTTTAGAAGTTTTCACTGATTGCAAAATATGGTTTAAATATATTTTAAAATACATTTTATTTTATAAATACATACAAATTTAGTAAATGAATGAATATTTTTTAAATATTTATTATAATATATATTATATAAAATAAAAAAATAAAAAAATAAAAAAAGTCAAAAAATAAATAAAAAAAATTGAAATAAATGAATAGAAATTACCCAAACAAATTTCAAAGTAAAAAAAATAAAACAATTTAAAAATAAGTAAATAAATAAATAATACATGAATATTTTTTTTAATAAATTAATAAAAAAACAAAAAAAAATTTATATATATATATATATATATATATATATATATATATATATCAAAGGTCACATGGTGTAGAGCGTCGTTGCTGAGACGGGTCACCTACCAGTGAACATGAGCACGGTGGTCCCAGTTACTCACCAGTGAACATCAGTACCAGTTACTCACCGGTGAACATGAGTACGGTGATTCTCTCACCAGTGAACATCAGTACGGTGAGTCTCTCACCAGTGAACATCAGGACGGTGAGTCTCTTACCAGTGAACATCAGTACCAGTTACTTACCAGTAAACATGAGCACGGTGGTCCGGGCGAAGGCCAGCAGGACCAGTCCTGCAGTAACAGACAGGATTCCCAGCAGGACGATGACGAGCTGAGGAACTCCACAGTAGGTGAAGGCCGACACGCCCACGAAGCTGGTGAGGAACACGGTGGTGGACAACGCCGCGCCGTAGCCGATCAGGATCTCCGTCCAGCACAGCGGCTCGTTCAGCTCGTACAGCGTCACCATGGAGACGCCGCCCACGTAGGAGAAGGTGAAGCTGGTGAAGACGAGCATCAGGAGGACCAGGACGGTTCTACGCCGGCCGCCGGCCCCCGCAAACACCTGGTGGTAAAGTTTGGACGATACAGCCTTTTATTAATATCTCAATGTTTTTAGGCCACGTCACGTCACACAATATATATCGCAATATTTTGCCTTAGCCTTGAATTAACACTTTGATGCATACAATTAGTGCTGAAACGATTCCTCGAATAATTCTAGTAATTCGATTACAAAAAATGATGGAGGAATTTTCTCTGCCTCGAGGAATAGTTTAATTTTGCAGCTCAAAGCAGCTAACCTTTTAAGTGATGTGTGTTATCAGGTGTAATGGCATTTTTAGTGCTCCCATGAAAAGCAACGTCGGCTTTGCAAACCTTGCAAGTATCTTTTTATTCGCCGTATCGAGGCTAAAATGCTCCCAAACTTTTGAAGTTTTATTACCCGCAGCTGCAGAGACGCTATCGCGCATGCGCGACTCTCGGGAGAGATTGTATTGGAGAGAGACGCCTCACTCCGTTGGAAAAAGACGTCTGGAGACAATTGTCGACAATGGAAATCATTGTCGTCAATTTTGATTATCGATTTTTGTCGACAACGTTGACGAATCATTGCAGCCCTATTGCAATATCGATTTTTTTTCCCCACCACTACTCGATATATCGCCCAGCCCAGGGCTCGGCAACCCGCGCAACCCCTCTTTAGCGCCGCCCTAGTGGCTCCTGGAGCTTTTTCAAAAATGTTGGACCTTTTTTTTTCTTCCTCTTTTTCTTTAACATTAATCTCGACATTTCAACTTTTTTTTCAACTTTTCTCGAAGTGCATAATGAAAAAAAAATCTTCCTCCTCCTAAAATATTTAGATTTTTCTCCTGCCTTATGGAGGATTTTTTGTGCCTAAATTAAATAAATAAATACATCATTAATTAATTAAAATGGGAATGAAATATATCATTAATTAATTAAATGTGTCATTAATTAATTAAAATTAGAATGAAATATGTCATTAATTAATTAAAAAAACAATTCATTTAAGTAAAAATATATATTTATTATTTCAGCATTTAATTAATTAATGACACATTTAATTAATGATTTCGTGTTGCTGAATCATGAAATGTAAATGTAAAACTGTCAGTTTCACTCGTCAAAGTCAGTGGGCGGAGCTAACGCAAATCTAGTGGAATCCACTGCTTTGGTCTGAAACTGGAGGTAGAAGAGGAAGATTTTCTAAACATGACAGCTGTGAGTTTGGAGGATTTTCGTGAACTTTGTAAAGAGTTGGTGAGCGATATCTTCGACCTTGCAGAGTATGTGGAAGCAGGACCTGCTGACCCCGAACATGTAGCGTGTAAAGCAGAGGAAGTTTCTCTGCTTCCTCTGCTGTGTTCGCGTTAGCCCCGCCCACTGAGTTTGACGAGTGAAACTGACAGTTTTACATTTACATTTCATGATTCAGCAACACGAAATCATTAATTAAATGTGTCATTAATTAATTAAATGCTGAAATAATAAATATATATTTTTACTTAAAATGAATTGTATTTTAATTAATTAATGACATATTTCATTCTAATCTTAATTAATTAATGACACATTTAATTAATTAATGATATATTTAATTCCCATTTTAATTAATTCATGATGTATTTATTTATTTAATTTTGGCACAAAAAATCCTCCATACTGCCTGGCCCTAATACTGATCTGTAGATTGGCTTAACAAAAAGAGTCACGTGGAAAGACATTAGCATGTTACATTTGCAGCCGAGGACCCAGTTCTAACTAATATAGAAACATGCAGCATGTGTGTCTTCATTCTAAGGCTGATACAAGACTCTTCATTTTTTGCGGCTCCAGACATATTTGTTTTTTGTGTTTTTGGTCAAATATGGCTCTAAAACATGTTGGGTTGCCCCCCTGACCCCCGGCCCAGTCCTACCTGGTAGAATCCCAGCAGGGCCTGCTTCATGGCCCCGGCCCCCCCGGGCGTTCCCAGCTCGGGGGGAACCTCCTTCACCGTCTCCTCCAGCAGGAACACGGCGTACAGCAGGATGAGACTCTGGCACAGCGCCGACGTCAGGAAGGGCCAGTTAAACCCGGCGGCCCGCAGGAAGTACCCGGTGGAGAGGGCGGCCACGCCCGACAGCAGCCCGATCATCATGTCCACGCCGGCCATGCGCAGCGTCTTCTGCCGCTCGTCCTTGCACAGGTCGGCGATGTAGGCGAAGCAGCCGCCCAGGAAGGTGCCCAGGCCCCCGAACAGCGAGCTGAGGAACGAGGCGGCGATCAGCAGGTAGATGTTCAGCTCGAAGAACGACACGGTCAGGAACGCCGACGTGTAGAGCAGAGTGCCCACCAGGGGCAGCACGATGGTCACCTTACGGCCCCCGCGGTCGCTGTACGCCACCAGGACCAGCGTCACCATCAGGGACGGGATGGTGGAGAGAAGCTCCGAGTAGAGGGAGAAGAGGGAGGCCTGACGCTGAACCTCCTGGAACAAGGAGAGAAGAGACGGTTCAGTAGAGAGAGAAGAGGGAGGCCTGACGCTGGACCTCCTGGAACAGAGAAGAGAAGGTTACGTTCAGTAGAGGGAGAAGAGGGAGGCCTGACGCTGGACCTCCTGGAACAGAGAGAGAAGAGACGGTTAAGTTCAGTAGAGGGAGAAGAGAGAGGCCTGACGCTGGACCTCCTGGAACAAGAAGAGAAGTTCAAGTTCAGTAGAGGGAGAAGAGGGAGGCCTGACGCTGAACCTCCTGGAACAAAGAGAGAAGAGAGAAGAGAAGTTCATGTTCAGTAGAGAGAGAAGAGGGAGGCCTGATGCTGGACCTCCTGGAACAAGGAGAGAAGAGACGGTTACGTTCAGTAGAGGGAGAAGAGAGAGGCCTGACGCTGAACCTCCTGGAACAGAGAGAAAAGAAGTTCAGTAGAGAGAGAAGAGAGAGGCCTGACGCTGAACCTCCTGGAAAACAGAGAGAGGAGAAGTTCATGTTCAGTAGAGAGAGAAGAGGGAGGCCTGACGCTGGACCTCCTGGAACAAGGAGAGAAACAAGAGAGGTTGGAGATAGTTAGTTACAGGTTGGAGATAGTTAGAGACAGGTTGGAGATAGTTAGAGGTTGTAGATAGTTAGAGACAGGTTGGAGATAGTTAGAGACAGGTTGGAGATAGTTACAGGTTGTAGATAGTTAGAGACAGGTTGGAGATAGTTAGAGGCAGGTTGGAGATAGTTAGAGACAGGTTGGAGACAGTTAGAGACAGGTTGGAGATAGTTAGAGACAGGTTGGAGACAGTTAGAGACAGGTTGGAGATAGTTAGAGACAGGTTGGAGATAGTTAGAGACAGGTTGGAGATAGTTAGAGACAGGTTGGAGACAGTTAGAGACAGGTTGGAGATAGTTAGAGGCAGGTTGGAGATAGTTAGAGACAGGTTGGAGATAGTTAGAGACAGGTTGGAGATAGTTAGAGGCAGGTTGGAGATAGTTAGAGGCAGGTTGGAGATAGTTAGAGGCAGGTTGGAGATAGTTAGAGGCAGGTTGGAGATAGTTAGAGGCAGGTTGGAGATAGTTAGAGGCAGGTTGGAGATAGTTAGAGACAGGTTGGAGATAGTTAGAGACAGGTTAGAGACAGTTAGAGACAGATTGGAGATAGTTAGAGGCAGGTTGGAGATAGTTAGAGGCAGGTTGGAGATAGTTAGAGACAGGTTGGAGATAGTTAGAGACAGGTTGGAGATAGTTAGAGGCAGGTTGGAGATAGTTAGAGACAGGTTGGAGATAGTTAGAGACAGGTTGGAGATAGTTAGTTACAGGTTGTAGATAGTTAGAGACAGTTTGGAGATAGTTAGAGACAGGTTGGAGATAGTTAGAGACAGGTTGGAGATAGTTAGAGGCAGGTTGGAGATAGTTAGAGACAGGTTGGAGATAGTTAGAGACAGGTTGGAGATAGTTAGAGACAGGTTGGAGATAGTTAGAGGCAGGTTGGAGATAGTTAGAGGCAGGTTGGAGATAGCTAGAGACAGGTTGGAGATAGCTAGAGACAGGTTGGAGATAGTTAGAGACAGGTTGGAGACAGTTAGAGACAGGTTGGAGATAGTTAGAGGCAGGTTGGAGATAGTTAGAGGCAGGTTGGAGATAGTTAGAGACAGGTTGGAGATAGTTAGAGGCAGGTTGGAGATAGTTAGTTAAAGGTTGGAGATAGTTAGAGACACTTTGGAGATAGTTAGAGACAGGTTGTACAGCAACAGTGTGGTTCTCCCACTGCACTGAGGCAGAGCGGCAGGTGAGGACAGCAGAGAAGATCCCTCCCTGAGGGACGTCCTCCCGTTGTCTGAGCTCAGGCCATCATCACAGACTGCCCCCCCCCCTCCCTTTCACCTGTCAGACCTGCTACCCTCAACCAAACGCAGGTCAAACAGGTGAAAGGCCCACCAGGTCCATCAGAACAAGAACTAATTACCCTTTTCCACTAGTACATAGTGCGACTCGACTCGCCTCCGTTTTGTGCTTTTCCACTAGGGGTGGACGCGGGTGGAGGCGTGCTGAGTAGATACTTTTTCTGTATCTATTCTGCCGAGGTTCTAAGCTGCTGAGTCGGCCCTGGATCTGACGTCATCACACTACAGGCCACCGATTGTTCGGGGGGTTGGAGTCAGACGTCTGAGTCAGGAAGTGGGAATCAATCTGTTTCATGATCCAACTCTGAGGGTCAGATGTTCATAAACCTGGTGCTGAGGAGAGAATTAAAAAAGGGATGTAGACGGAGATAAGGAATGACCAGATCTACCAGGAGCTCTGTCTCTTCATAGCTGCTCAGATACCAACACACTTTTCAGCAGCACAGAGACAAACAAAATTTAAAAAAGCGTTGCCGCTTGAAGCTTCTTTCACTCTCATGTTTTAACTTGATATGAAACACAAGCCACAGACCCAGCAGCACATCTATCATCTCCTCCAGGTTCTACATCTTTAGTGTTGATGTCTTCTCCCTTTAGATACACAATCACACTCCAACCTCCTACTCTGGGTATTGAAAAGAAACAAAGGCAAGGAGAGTGGAGGTGAGACGAGACGCACTGAGTAGGTACAAGTATAAAAGCCATAAGAGACTCAGGAACAGCTTCTTCCCTCAGACAGTCACCACACACACACACACACACACAGTCACCGCACACACACACACACACACACACACACACACAAGCATACACACACACACGTTACTGAGCTCATGTGTTTACTCTGCTCTGTTGCACATTCTTGTACACATACCGTTCTTTTTACAGTCTATTTTATTTATACTTATTCTACTTTTTTACTTAATCTGTTTTTGAAGGAAAACACCACTCACACATACTGCCTTTAATTTCGTTGTGCCCTGTATAATAATAAAACCGGTGTGTAACTAATAACGGGTTAATAAACCTGTGTAACTAATAACGGGTTTATGTACTTTTCCCTTTATTTTATTTATCTATTGTTAGTCTTGGCTATTTTTCTTTCTTTGTATTTTGCATTCCACATTTTATATCAGGTTATTCAGTTATTATGTTCTAATAAAACAGAAAAGTGCACTATGACCTGAACTCTGAGCACTGATGTGTTTACTGTAAATGTGCAACTGTATTTTAATGGGCTCTAATAAAACACATTTGAAAGATAACTAATAAAGTGTTAATAAAACCTGTATAAATGATAAAGGGTTAATTAAATCTGTAAACTAATAAAGTGTCAATAAGCAGCTGCAGGTCATGTGAGCAGCTTTAACACGTGTATAACTAATAAAGGTTTAATTAAACCTGTCTAACTAATAAAGTGTTAATAAACCTGTATAAATGTGTCATGTGAGCAGCTTTAACACCTGTCTAACTAATAAAGTGTTAATAAACCTGTATAAATGTGTCATGTGAGCAGCTTTAACACCTGTGTAACTAATAAAGGTTTAATTAAACCTGTCTAACTAATAAAGTGTTAATAAACCTGTATAAATAAAGGGTTAATAAAGAGCTAAACTGTCATGTGAGCAGCTTTAACACCTGTCTCTCCACTTGAAACAGGATTTTCCAGTACTTTAGTTTTTCACTTCCCCCTTGGTTTTATATTTCTCTCTGATCACATGATACAAAAAAAAAGAATCCCCAATCTTTACAATATTTTTTACAATAGTTCTTTTAATTCATCATTCTGGAAGTGTGTATTATCTTGTCTGTCATGTATATTTTCTATATGATTGTCTCTGTAACTACAGTAAGTCGTTCTGCATCACAACGTGACGGCAGAGGAAGATAAATAAAGATAAATAAAGATAAATAAAGATAAATGTCTTGTGACTGAAGTCGACTTGTCTGGACTTGACACCTTTTATCTTTTTATCTCATGACCAGTTTTAAAAGCTGTTTGAGGGAAATTCATTGGAAAATTGATGTTGTAACAAAAAGGTACAAAACATTTTGATAGAAACGGTTGACAGAGTTGTTATTCCCCAGGAGCTGGATAACTTATATTATATTATTATTATGTGCATGTGTGCATGTATGTATGTGTGTGTATATATATCTATATATATATATATATATATATATATATATATATATATATATATATATATATAAAATTTATATATTTATATATGTATAGAAATTTAATTAATTTTGATTATAATGATATAAGGATTTAATAAGTTTTTACTTCTTTCTCTGTTTCGAACATGTTAATTATGATGGATGCATGTTTTTATTTATATTTTTGTCTTTTTGTTTTCTTATTTACATTTATTTATTATTGTTTTCACTACTGCTTCATGTTCAAAATAAAATTTCAATTAAAAAACTATTATAATGATAATCAGGGAAGTTGATGGATGACACAGTTTATCTTCAGTGTATAATAATCATAACAATACAACTCCGAAATAAAGTGAACTTTTATCATATTTACTGCAATTATTAAAGTATAAATGTTATTACAAAGTATTCAATAATACTAAATACTTAGTATTATTATCATATCATAATAATATAATAAGTTATTCTCCAGCTCCTCCTGGGGAAAAACAACTCAACCGTTTCTATCAATAGTTTTGTTTTGTACCTTTTTGTCACAACATCAATTTTCCAATAATAACTCTCTAAAATCCCCGTTTGGAACTGATGTAAAAGATAAAGGTGTCAAGTAAAGGTTGAGAAACCAGCAGACGTTGATATCGGTGGGAAAGAAACTTTCCGTCCTGTTCTAATTCTGTTACAGGTTTCAGACGAGCAGCTGTGCATGAAGTTAGTTTAAAAATTAAGCTTTTCCTGGAGATCTGCTTGACGTTTTTATTCCGTAAACTTTTGCACGTCAGTTTCAGTCTGAGCTGGTTTTTGTTGGAAGGGAAATAAGAAACAGCCTGTTGCAGATTAAGTTAACGAGAGTACAGATGGCTGAGTGGGAAGAGACTGGTGGTTGTGTGTCTAAAGATTGATTTTTTTCATCATTACATTACAACTTTTGGTGTTTTTTGTTTATGCACAAAAAAAAGGAATATTTTGTTGGACACGAGAATAACTAGTGCCATGTTTTTGCTTTTAAATATGTTTAAATGTATGAAAACATTAAAGTTTTCAGTTATAATTGGATAAATTGTCTATATTTCATTACTTTATATACTTTCTTGGGGTTACATTTGCATAAAATGCTATAAAACCAAATGCTCAAAAATTTTAAACCGAAATAGACCGAAAATGGAAAAAATGTGGAATGTGGAAAAAAAAAAAAAAAATCAAAGCGATTTCCTGCGTCTCTGTTTCCTCCTGGATCTGTTTGATAATTCTGACCCACGATGTTTCTGAAAGCAGTTCTAGTTAGAGAAATAACAGGCAGAAAACAGGTGAATTGTTCAGTTGCGGCTACAAGCACCAAAATTGTCACATACTCCTTAGGGGTTGCTCTTTTGATGAAACCATTCTGCCAGAAAAAACCACACACAAAACCTGTAACAATACTAAAGTACACACTGCCATCCATTTACCAGTGTCAAACATAACAAAAAAAACTCAAATTTAGCAGAATATTAGGATTCTGGGACTGATATATGGTACAAGGAAACCAAAGTCCATGGCTCCAAATGTAGATTCTACATAGTGAAAAGGTTATGATTTGACACCAAGATCATTCCAATACGACAACTCTATTGGATTTTATTGTGAAATGCAATATTACTGTATATTCGATGGCGGCCATCTTGGAAAAAAGCTGCCATCTTTTTTTTTTTTTCTGGCACATGGTTTTATCAAAAGAGCAACCCCTAAGGAGAATGTGTGACAATTCTGGTGCTTGTAGCCACAACTGAACGATTATTCCTGTTATTTCTCTAACTATTCTATCAGCATTCTGGGAGCTGATTGGTCGTTACAGCATCATTAGCTGCTAATCAGCGTCTGCACTAGCTTCACACTGTGTATCATTGTGCCTACAGATTTGTCTCTGGCTGTAAACATCTTTCCCACCACTGGAACTCGTACGCCAAAACCGCTCGGCCATCTTTATACGTACGCAGGCGTTTGCATTGGTTGGTTATTTCTAAAACCCTTCTTGATCGGTCCCTGCTCACCTATGTTCATATCTCCATAGAAGCCAAAGCCATTACGGCCTGCACTCCCATGATGCTTTGCACTTCATTGTTCCGCGTGTTCGCACTGAGCTGGAAAAAGAGCTTTTAAATTCCCCCTTTGCTTGGAACTCCTTTCAGAAAGACTTCAAACTGACAGAGCTGATATCTTTCTTGATTTTGGTTGGATCCTGAAGGTCTAGAGCGTGAAAGCTTTAGAGTCTCTGTACCTGATGGTAGTTCTGTCTCCTAAACATCTTTATATGATTGATGTGATTATGTACTGCTAACTGGCTGTGACCTCCTATGCATCTGCACTTTAGAAGACATGGTTTTATCATTTTACTGCTACTTTGTTCCTCTGTTATTGTTTTGTATTCTGTCCTTTAACCAGCAAGCCTTGAGCTAAGAACTATTGAAATCGCAACGATTATTATTATTTTATCCGAAAACAATTGCGTTTTTGAGCCACATAACTTACTCGAAAAGTTGTGAAACTTGGCACGCACGTCCCATGTGGTGAAAAATTACGTATTCTAATAGTGTCAAAAAGGGGCGTGGCCTAACGGCTCAACAGCGCCCCCTAGAAAACTTTGTGCCTCAAGCCCCACAATACGGTTTGACGTACATGCACGAAAATCGGTACACACCTGTATCATGTCACAACTTAAAGAAAAGTCTCTTGGAGCCATGGCCCAAACCGAACAGGAAGTCAGCCATTTTGAATTAATTGTGTAATTTTGGCACAATTTATGCCATTTTCACGTGTCGTACTTTAACAAACTCCTCCTAGCAGGATCGACATAAAACTCACTCAGGAGACACAAAAGACGTTAACCATGAAAAGTTATCAAAATCGTGAGTTTTCGTGAAATGGCGTGGCCGTGGAGCCGCGTCAAACAGGAAGTGATACTAGTAGCTGATAGGCATAACTTTTGAACGGGTTGTGATAAAGACATGTGGGTGGTGTCATCGGACTTGGTTTTGAATCCCTGTTAGCCCCGCCCATTCATCTGATTAGTCCATATTTGACAGTTCCTACTTTCTGCCATATCTTTTGAATGGTTTCACATAAAGAGTCATGGTGGAGTCATCGGACTCAGTTTTGAGTCCTTGACCTTTATTGGGGAAAATTGCACGTGTGCGCGAGGGCCCGTTCATCGCTGCAGCAGCTTTAAAGATTTTATTAGTTTTGACGTGCTGCTCCTTCCTGGCCAGGTCTCCCTGGTGGAAGATCCTGGATCTCAATGGGCTGATACTGGTTAAATAAAGGTTAAATTAAATAACTACTGACCTGGATGATGCTACTGTGGTTGTTACTGGTTATTACTGGTTATTACTGGTTGTTACTGGTCTTTACTGGTCGATACTGTTCATTACTAACCTGGATGATGCTGCTGTGGTCGTTACTGGTTGTTACTGGTCGTTACTGGTCGTTACTGGTCGTTACTGGTCGTTACTGGTCGTTACTGGTCGTTACTAACCTGGATGATGCTGCTGTTCCCTGCACCGCTGCTGTTCCCTGCACATCTGGAGGTGTTGGTGGAGGCCGGGTAGCTGCTGTTGGTCAGCTGCACCCAGAGGCGTCGGTACACGTACTGCTGCACCAGCGGGTAGATGAGGAAGCTGCTGAAGGCGTACAGCGCCACCACGGGCTCCACCAGGTACAGCCGCCGCATCCTGGGGGAAAAATTACCAGTTAATAACATTTATGTTCAGGAAAAAACACCACGGGCTCCACCAGGTACAGCCGCCGCATCCTGGAGAGAACTGACCAGTTAATAACATTTATGTTCAGGAAAAAACACCACGGGCTCCACCAGGTACAGCCGCCGCATCCTGGGACAAAACTGACCAGGTAAATAACATTTATACCTTAATAATGATCTATTGTGTTTACTAGTAACATCCTATTGGTGCAGCGGGATCACGTGACGACCTCGACCCGCGGACGAAAAAAAAAGTCGAAATGTCGAGAAAAAAGTTGAAATGTTGAGATTAATGTTGAAGTACAATTTTGTACCGGGGTTCAACCTTACGGCCTCAGGCTGGAGCAGGTGAAGCTCTGAGCTCTGGAACAAGATCAATAACTGTCGTGTTGACTGGAGTTTGGGACTTTTCATACTTTATTTATTTACTTTTATTTAATTGTAGTTGTTAAATTTCTGGAAAAAAAAAATCAAGTCATATAAGAGAAACTATTCAGTTTGTGTCTAAATATTTGTACTTGTATGAAACTGAAGATGCATAATGCAAACCTGACATTTACTTTTAGTTCAGTTTATAGAAAATGGTTGGCCTGGCTTTCTCTTTAAAACTTAAACAGTTATAAAGCATTACAAACTGTAACAATAGAGCAAACGTACAGCATTGTTTTGTATTTTGTGTCTTTCATTCAAGGTTGTTAAAAAATACTGCTATAATATGGTGTATCGTACCGTATGGTGAGATTAGTGTGTCGTTACACCCCTACATGTCAATAACACACGATGCACGTGACTAAACAAAGAAAACAGACGGTTTGATCTAATGTTGGTTATCAGTGTTTCTGGCAGTTTAACTTTTACAAAACTATTTATTTGAAATGTCTCTTTTTGGATCAAATACTGTCTTCACAAGTGGAAAAATGACTCAAGACTGAATAATAATAACCATGTGAAGCTTCACATGGAAGCATTCCTGCAAAAAACACTGACAGATGCTGCAAGATCAGCTAAATCAGCTCAATAACAGGGTTCCTGCACGTTTTTCAAGGTCAAATTCAGGAACTTTCAAGGGTCATTTTCAAAATCTTCCAGCACCTTAATCACTGGGATAAAATACCTACAGGAATATTTATATTCATAATTATTTTTTCTGCTTTTTAATCACAATTATGTACATTGTATCATGCTGTTAACATCTAGTTATGTTTAATCTTACTGGTTTTATTGTAATAACTTGTAATAACTAAACTATACAGTCTGATCCCAATTTTGTGAAAAACACAGTTATAATTTCAAGCACTTAAACTAAAATTCAAACTATTTTCAAGCACTTTCAAGAGTAATTTTCAAAATCTTCAAGCACCTTATCGCTGGGGTAAAATATCTACAGGAATATGTATATATTCAGAATTATTTTTTCTGCTTTTTAATCACAGTTATGTAAATTGTATCGTGCTGTAAACATCTAGTTATGTTTCATCTTACTGATTTTATTTCTCCTTGTAATAACTATAATAACTACATAATAACCTTATAATAACTATACAGTCTGATCCCAATTTTGTGAAAGACAGAGTTATAATTTCAAACACTTTCAAGCACTTAAAACTAAAATTCAAGCACTTTTCAGGCCTTGAAAACACAACATTGAAATTCAAGCACTTTCAAGGATTTAAAACACCCTGAATGTTGGTTTATCAGTTTGTGGCAGATATGACCAGCTTTGTTTAACTTTTACAAAACTATTGTCTCTTTTTGGATCAAATCCTGTCTGGACAGTTGGAAAAAGGACTCAAGACTGAATAATAATTATTATTTTTTCCGCTTTTTATCACAATTATGTACATTTTATCATGCTGTAAACATCTAGTTATGTTTCATCTTACTGATTTTATGTCTCCTTGTAATAACTAAACTATACAGTCTGATCCCAATTTGGTGAAAGACACAGAGTTATAATTTCAAGCACTTTCAAGCATTTAAACTAAAATTCAAGCACTTTTCAGGCCTTGAAAACACAACATTGAAATTCATGACCGGCTTTGTTTAACTTTTACAAAACTATTGTCTCTTTTTGGATCAAATCCTGTCTTGACAGCTGGAAACGTGACTCAAAACTGAATAATAATAACCTTGTGAATCTGCATTCCTGCAAAAAAAACCCTGACAGATGCTGCAAGATCAGCAAAATCAGCTCACATGTATACTCAAATAACTCCCAGAACCGGACAGATCAGCGTTTATCTCTCTAATAAAAAAGGTAAAAGCACATTCTTGTAAAACTTACGTGTTAATGAGTGTCCTGGATCATGATCAGCTGTGTTTACCAGACGCGCCGGAGCGCTTGTTTTTATACGCGAGAACACCAGGTTATGAAAGGCGGAGGCCCCGCCCCCACTGGGCTGTGATTGGTCCGCTGGTCTCCAGGCTCGCCGTGATTGGATAGAAGGTCCTGTCAATCAGAAGTGGAGAGCCGGGCAGAGCCATTTAAAGCGGTACACTGGAGCGGAACGTATTATGACTTCTTTTTACACCATGACCTGTCAAATCTCCCGTTTTTGACCGTATTTGACCCTTCTTTCCCGCCATCCTCTCGTATTAGTATTGTCCCGTAAATTCCCCGTTTTATAATGTAATAATTTTTAAACTGCAAAATGAAATGTCACTAATCTCGCGAGAACGGCCCCCTGCTGCAGTCTGGGTGGCAGTTCTCGCGAGGTTAGGGACGACAACCGGAACAAACCCGGAACAACAAATGTTTTTTTTTTTGTTTTTTGTTTTTTGTATTCCTTACAAGAATTCCCTTTTTTATTTTTATTTTCCTTTCTTTTCATATTGTAATTAAATTACAAGAATTTGTATATTTTCAATAAAGTTTTGTTAAAAAAAAGATCAGAGATGGATGGATGTAACGAGAGAGAAGATGTTTCTGCTAAAAAAGTTAAGAATTAGTGTAAATATCTCTAAAAATGGGATATTAAAGTTATTTTCCTAAAGAGGAGGAACAGAAACTCGCATCTGTCATCAGTCCGTGAAGGCCAGAGAGCCACATGAGTGAAAATGACAAATTAAAAGGAAATGTAAATGTTTCACTTGAAGACAATCAATGTGTATATAAACTGAAAATATTTAAAATAAAATCTTGCCTTTGATCTTAATCTCTCATCTTCAAGATTTAAATTACATTTTTTTTAATTAAAAAAAATGTTCTTGCCTTTGATCTTAATCTTTCATTGTATTTCAAGATTTACGCAAAAAAATAATAAAAAAAGAAAAAGAAATTAAAAAAGAAATTGGATTTTGCCTTTGATGTTAATCTTTCATTGTATTTCAAGATTTAAATACAAATAAATAAATTAAAATGTATTTTGCCTTTGAACTTAATCTTTCATTGTATTTCAAGATTTAAATAAAATAAATAAATAATACAATTAAAAACAAATATATTTTCTATTTTGCCTTTGATCTTAATCTCTAATTGTATTTCAAGATTTAAATAAAAAAAAATGCTATTTTGCCTTTGATTTTAATCTTTCATTTCATTTCAAGATTTAAATAAAAGAAATAAATAATACAATTAAAAAAATATATATTTGTGGCAGGATGAGGCTCGACTCCAGAGGTTGGTAAAACACGTCTTTATTCCGTGACAGCGGAATCCAACTGACCAAAAGAACTGTCAGTTGACAACTGTAAACTAACACACGTTGCTAAGCAACCAAATAAATGCTTGTGACCACGCCCCCTTCCATACAGTCCTGATGGGTGCGAGGTCCGTTATTGTGTCCGCCACAATATATTTTACATATCAGTTTGCGTTTTTAACCTAAAATATTCAATCTTACATCAGCTGTAGGATAAACAACTAAACAAACAAGATATTGTTTTATTAGTAGCTCAAGAGACCCGTTTAAAGTATATTTAACACGGATATCTAATCTCTGAGGAGAAATATACTGCAGATTTAACTTTCAGTTTCGTTACAAACCTCAGTGGGTCAGTTTCACCTGGATACAGGTGACGACGACGCTCAGGGTGAATTCTCATTGGATCAGAAGGAAACTGGCAGCTTTATGTTCTCTCTCCTCCCTGACTTCTGTCAGATCCCCTCTCCAACAGAGAGGAGATCAACTACAACAACGCGTTTCAAAAACTTGAAATAATCTGCACCACGATGCTGAGACTCGTTTTCTTGATTCTCTTCGGAGTTCCCGCTGTCACGGCAGGTGATTTAGAAATATATTTTATTTTATTTTGTATCTAGCCTATACATATAACATACATGGAGATGGGTGGCTTTTGAGAATACATGCATTTTAGATGAGATTGTGATCTACATCAGCTGTTTAATTCCCCCCTGAAAGGAAATGATGAGGCTGATACCCTGAAAACTAAAATATCATTCGTTTCTTCCTGCAGTGACTCACTCTCTGAAGTATTTCTACACTGGATCCTCTCAAGTCCCAAACTTCCCAGAGTTTGTGGCTGTTGGATTAGTAGATGATGTTCAGATGTTTCGCTATGACAGCAACACCAAAAAGGCAGAAGCTAAACAGGACTGGATGAGCAGAGTCTCAGAGAAGGATCCCCAGTACTGGGAGAGAGAGACTGAGAGGATGGCAGGTACCCATCAGAGCTCCAAAGTCAGCATTGAAACCCTAAGGCAGCGCTTCAACCAAACTGGAGGTTAGTTTCTGTTTCTCTGTTTATTGTAAATGTGTTTTTGTATCATCATGTGCTAGGAAGTACCACACACACTTAGAAAGAGACTTTTGTTTATTTTGTTTTGTTAGAAACACATGAGTCAGAGTTTAAATAATAATGATCATGTTTTAGCTCAACTACAAACATGGTCATGACTCCAGAGGAACTGACGTCCTTGTGAGGACAGAGACAACCAGCTCCTCCTTTTGTGTCCTCACATGAAAAATAACACATTTATGAACCTCAACTACAGGACAACATGTAAAATAGTTTCTTTGATTTAAGATTTAAAGGTTTAAGCTGAATTTGTACATCTGAAAATAAAATGAACCAGTGAGATTCCATCAGCTTTACTTTGTGTGTTTACAGTCATCAACATATAAACTGTTGATCTATTCGATTCATTTCTTTTCCTTTGGACTGCTCCCTTCAGGAGTCGCCACAGCGAACCATCCGTCTCCATCTAACCCTCCACATCCTCTTACACACCGACTAACTTCCTGTCGTCTTTCACTACATCCATAACCGTCCTGACAGTTCCAACCTCATCATCCTTCCACCGGTAGATTCACTTTCCCTCAGAACCATAATAGTCTGGTCTCCCTGAGTTTCTGTCCAAAACGTCTGACGTGCGTCGTCCCTCTGATGTTCTCATCCCTGATCCTGTCAGTCCTGTCAGTCCCAAAAAGAAAGTCCACATTTAAACTTCTGCTGCTTCCAACTCGTCCTCCTGTCTTTTCCTCGGTGCCTCCGTCTCCAGAACAAACATCACTAATATTAACCAAATATTAACCGTCAATTATTTTGATGAGGAGGAGGAAATACCAACAGATTCAGTTTTCTCAGTTATGAAAATATCTTGCTTTATTTCCTTTAGATAGAAAAATGTAAAATGTTCTTTTGTCTTTTGGAGGATGTGAGTCACTTGCTCTTTATTTTCTCACATGTAACAAATACGTAATGAGAAAAGAGGATTTGCATGAAAAAAAGAATCAGTTCAAAATGTACATGGACTCAATTTGTTGAATTTATACATTTGAATTGATAAAAAGAGAGAACAATAGTTTTATTGGGGCTCATAAATGTTTAGTGAAGCAGAGATTTTCATCTGCTATCTCGTTATTTTGAGCATTTATTAAAACATCTGTTCTAGTCGGTCTGTTCACAGAACAAAAATGAGACGATAAGATGATTTCTAACTTTGTAGTTTCTTACATATTAAATGTTGACGGGTTAGATGTGAACTTCTGCTGGAGCTGAAGCACCAGCAGGTGACGGAGGACATGAAGAGATCATGAAGAGATCATGAAGAGATCATGATACAATCCACCTGAAAAAACAGACAAACATTCTTCTGGTAGCAACTAAAAGTAAAAGTACATGAAGTGTCAGTAAAGATGCTACTCAGCAGTTAAACAGTAAATACTCACTAAAGCAGCGTTTTCTACAACTGAAAACAGAACTTGTTGTTCACCTCCTACAGAGGTTGCGTAAAAGCTTCAACTTTTATCTGGCAGAAACAAACTTCCAGATTCACCAACAAGCAGCCAACGATGTTGATCACCTGAAGGATGTAAAAGTTCTTTCAAAATAAGTGAAACTGATTATGAACTGTTTATTGTAAAGTTCACGTCCTTGTTTGTTGTGATCGCCATATGAAAAGAATTAAGAGTCAAGAAAGTTTTTCTCCGAATTTCTCTCTCTGAATTTCTACCTTAAAATATGAAATAAAGACCATATTTTTTTCTACCATTTTAAAAAGAAAACCTTTTTTATTTTCAGAGATTCTGAAATAAGCAGGTGGAGAAGTTTCCTTCTACCTGGACTTTAGTAATATTTGTTTGTTTTTAACATTAAAACTCATTATTATAGTGTAAAATGTACATTTAATTGGTTTGACCGTTTTTATCTACAAATTTAACAACTAGTTTACATGAACTCTGCTGATCAGTTGTTCATCTATAATAAACACGTAGTTGAACTTCACTTTATCTCAAATTAACCTTATTTAACTGCAGTTTGTTTATTATGTAATAAACATATTCACTGCTGAAATTATTAGTTACTGAAATTATTTCAGTAACCAATAATTTCAGAGAAGTTACTGTTAGTTACTTTATCAACCATAGTGTTGTGGGAAATAATAATGAATAAAATGTTGAATTACTCAGAATAATAATCGTAGTTCTTTTATTTATAGAATAAAAATAATGTTTAGTGATCAAGCTCTGGATCGAAGTTGTTCTTTTGTCCTTCAGAGGACGTTTCTAGAAAACCTTCAGGACCGTTTAGTCTGACAGGAAGATAAATGTTCAATTTATTTTATTTAAGGAGATGTACCATTAAATCTGTGTGTGTTGGTTCCTGAAGTTAACATGAAGTTACATCATCTTCATTTTTGTAGATTCACTGTGTTTGTGAAGTCAGTGTTTGAAGTTAAGAGAGAATTTAAACCTGTTTTTTTCTCTAAAACATCCACAAAGTAAAATCCCAGCCGGCAGCGTAATTAAAAAAAAAACATTTTTTGTTGTATTAGCACATATTTGAGTTTGCAATATATAAATGATTAATAAATCTCTGAGATCTCAGTGTTTCATTTCAGACTTTGATTCTGTTTCTCAGGTGTTCACATTCTCCAGAGAATGTATGGATGTGAGTGGGACGATGAAACTGGAGACGTTAAAGGTTATAACCAGCATGGTTACGATGGAGAAGACTTTGTAGCTCTGGAGCCAAAGAAGATGGAGTCATGGATCGCTCCAACACCACAGGCTGTAATCACCAAACATAAGTGGGAAAATGACAGAGGTTTGATGGTACGGAGGAAGAACTATTTGACCCAGTTTTGTCCTGAGTGGGTGAAGAAGTATGTGAACTATGGGAGGAGATCTCTGATGAGAACAGGTAGAGTCACATGACCTGGCAATTTAAATTAATACAGTTTTTAATTACTTGATATCTTGTTGAACGTTTTACTATATGAATAACTGAATGCCTAATTATACATTAATTTACACATGTTTCATTCGTTCACATCTCCCGTTTTCTCAACTTCTCAACATCTCTTCATTTGTCTTTTTTTTCCCCTCACTATCACATTTCTTATTTGTTACTCCGAGCATTAAAACCTACACAATCCATAACTCGACCGTTTAAACTACATTATACATAACTAATTACTGGTGAATTGCTAAAAAACAATACAGAATCTATAATCCATGTTGTGTTTCCTCTGCAGAGCGTCCTTCAGTGTCTCTCCTCCAGAAAACATCCTCCTCTCCAGTCAGCTGCCACGCTACAGGTTTCTACCCCAACAGAGCCGAGATGTTCTGGAGGAAGGATGGAGAGGAGATCCATGAAGGTGTGGACAAAGGAGAGATCCTCCCCAACCACGACGGGACCTTCCAGATGACTGTTGACCTCAGACTTCCATCAGACTCATCTGAGGACTGGACCAAGTATGAATGTGTGTTCCAGCTGTTTGGAGACAAGGACGACATCACCGAACTGGACCGAGGACGGGTCCGGTCCAACGAACGTAAGACTGAACTGAAATTGAAAAACACAGTTTAGATCAGTGTAATAGAGCTGGAGTGTACGATCAGCAGTTCATAAACCCCTGATGTACAAAATTACATTACTTCCAGGATTTAGAGATAAACCTTTATAGTTCTTTACTTTTTTTTTGTTATTCAGGTTGAGTTTTAATGGATTGAAATTATTTTATAAATAAAATCATGAGTCTCTAAAAGAAGATCAGAGCATGAGACTTTACGTGAAATCAAACTGAAGTTTTCAGCTGCAACATTTGTTCAACTGTTGAAACATTTTACAAGATCTTAGAGGCTGTTAAATAAATGGATGAACACATATGTGCTATTAAATTTCATATTTCAGCTTAAATGAGGTTTAATAGCTAAATGTAAATGTGCCAACAGAAAGAAATGTAGAAAATATTAAAATTTCTTCGTGACTGTCACCAGTTCAGTTCATGGATGTTTGTTTAATAATCAGGTTATTTATCCGTTTTCTCAACAGCGAAACCAAACGACATGATCGTCCCCATCATTGTTGCTCTGGTTGTTCTCGCTGCCGTGGTTGTCGCTGTGGTTGTCGGAGTTGTTCTTTACAAAAAGGAAGTTCTTCCTTGTAAAAACAACGGTAAGAAATATTTGTAATCTGTCTTTCAGTATATTGATTTTAGACTTTCAGTTGATATTTTTATTGTCAATGTAAAAGTGAAAAATATGTAAATAACGAGTTAGCAAAACAATTTTTTACCAAACAATAAGAAGTGTAAGCACTGCTAGAATCAGAAAAACATTTGCAATAGAATATGAATCATGATGTCTAGAGGTTTTTGAATTGGAGCAACTAAAATAATGTGTACTTTCTTTCGATTTCAGACACACGTTCTCCGTCTCGTAAGTAAACCTTGTTGTTTTTTGTTTTTTTATCCACTCATCTCCAATGAATCTTTTTTTTCTGCAGCTTCAGATGTTTGTTTTAGATTCAGATGTGAATTAACTTTATTCTTCTTAAGCTTCTTCAGCTGAGAGCCAAGAGAGCAACGAGAAGATGCTTCCTAAAGCCTGAATAACAAACAAAAACCCGAAAACAGTGAGTTCATTTATGTGTTGAACAAAATATTAAAAGAGCAATCACAGAATGTTGTTATAGATTGGAAATGATACATGCATTATTTTTTGATCGGCATTCAAAATTATTAAAAAAATATTTAGATAAATTATGTTTTTCTTATTTTGGTATAATATGAATAGTGAAAATTTCTCTAAAATATTTTGAAATATTTGCAAATCAAATAAAACTCCCTCTATGTTCCTCTGTGGAGAAAAATAACAGGTTAGCAGGTTCTGTGATTGTAAATGAATCGACTGAGTTGACTGGTTTTACTTTATTTTTTTGGTTTTGGGTTTTTACTACTTATCAATGAATCATTCACAATTATTGATGATGCACAGTTACACGTGCACAAACATCTGCATGAATTTATTCCTTGTGTCTATTATCTGTATCATTAAGGTCTGACTTCATCATAATATCAATCATAAATGTGTAAACTGGAGATTTTAAACATCAGTCGACTGTGTGACTCCTGATAAACGTCCCGTGTGATCTGATCAGATGGAGGTCGTCAATAATCTGCTCGTCTCACTGGAATAAACAAGAAATTATTCACGTTTTGATTGATTTTGACAACTAACTTCATTTAGTTACCACTCAAAAAAAAGAAAGTATCAATTTGCCTTATTAGCTTTTCCAATTTTGTAAATATTCAGATGTATATATCTTTTCTGTCACGTAAACAGGGTTGGATATTGATTGATTTGATTTGGCCTGGATAGATGAGGTCTTATTTTATTTAAATGACTTTAATAAACAATGTTTATTAATTAAAATCTCTTCTTTTTGGGATTTATTGAATGAATATCAGTCAAGTTGTTCTGGTTTTCTTCACCATGTAACTTTATTTTTAATTTAAATAAAGTCCAATATTCCAAACTTCTGTCTTCTCATAATTTCACATAAAAAGACGACACATACACATGAAGGAGTGGATTTATAGTTTCATAAATAATGGTGCTCTGATCTGTAGATCAGTGGTTCCCAAACAGTGTGCCGCGGCACACTGGTGTGCCTTGAGGAAAGTCCAAGTGTGCCGTGGGATTTTGTGACAACCATAGCCTACTGCAATATAGTATACAACTAGACAAAAATAATTTTAATTTACTATATACTACTTATAATGCACTCATTCCATAATACAGAGGCAAACTCTTTATCTAAAAACTATTTTAAAAAATCCTCCTGAAATGGGTGTGTTTGATGCAGCCCAATTTGATAAAGTTTAAATATTTTTGTGAAGTATTTTGTTAATAAATATTTCATGAGTAGAATAGTTGTCTTTGTCATATCTTATGTGGCATTAGTAAATAATAAACTTAACAGATAAACAGATGATATTAGTGATAACACGTGTTATAAGGCTATTTTGCACAATAGGTGTGCCTTGAAATTTGTATTTGTCCTTTGGTGTGCCTTGGGCACAGAAAGTTTGGGAACCACTGCTCTTGAGAACCAGCGTTGGTGACCCCTGATCTAAACCGAGGAAGCTGCGTACCACTGATGCATATTCAACAGACTCCTGATGCTCAACAGATGGCTAAAAGCCTTGTGTGCTGAACAATCAGGGGACTTTATTGACAACTACAATATTTATGGCAACACAGACATCTTTTTAAGGCAGACACATTCTGTGCTAATAAATCTGGGACACAGCAGTTCACCTCAAACCCTGCTCAAGGTTTCTTCCTCCTAAAGGAGTTTTTCTTTTTCCACTGTTCGGCTTAAGGTTTTTCTCCGACTAGGGGAGTTTTTACCTGCCGTTGTTTAGGAAATAATTTCTCGGGACTCATGTTCTGGGTCTCTGGAAAGTACCTAGAGACAGCTTGTATTGTAATAGACACTATATAAATAAAATTGAATTGAACTGAATTCTAGTAATACTGGTTTTGCTTTAAAACATTAACTGTTGCATTTAATGTTGTTAAAATGACTCAGACCTACATTTCACTGCATTTAATACATCTATAACTGAGCATATGACAAATACACTTTGAATCTTAAATCTCATTATTTTAATATGTATATTATCATTATTTATGACCTGCCACTAATCTTTTTATGTATAAGTTAGTTCAAATAATGTCAGTAATAATGTCAGTAAAGGACTGGGTCTTCAGATTTTCAAATATCATATCTGGCTAAGACACTTCTTGTGAAATATGATTCAAATTTATGGTAAATAACGTAAATACTACTGGATTAAATTGATGCAAGATGAAATGTGCTTTACTAATCTGAAAGGAAATAGAATAACTGCTGTGCAAATACAGATATCCATTTATTTTATTCATTTATTTATTTATTTTTAAAGAATAGAAGAATGTTAAACAAGCAACAAATAAGACACACATAACAGTTTCATATCATTTGTCTGAATGTGCGTAGAGCACGACCTTATACATCTCAGAATTAATTTGACTACTTCTGTCTGCAGTCACATCACCAGTGAAACACCAGGGAGCCCGTTTCATTAGCAGTCATACATGTCCATACCATAATGCTGCCTCCGCCGTGGTTGACACGTTACGTGGTCTGCTTTCGATCATGAATTGCTCCTTTCTTTCTTCCAGTCTTTTTTCTCCCCATCATTTTGTTCCAAGTTCATCTTGGTGTCATCTGTCCACAGAAGTAGATGTCAGAACACGGAAGTCTTCTTCTTCTGTAAAGTCTGGCCTGACCTTCCTGATCCTGAATGATTCCTGTGTTTTTCTCATGTTGTAAAACCTCTGGGTTTGCATTCATGAAGGCCTCTACTTCTCCAGACGACTCTTAACTTCATCTAATGATGTGAAGGGTTTTTCTTCATAAAGAAAAGGATTCTGAAATCATCCCGTTTGTCTTCAGGGATATTTTAGGTCTTGTAATGTTGAGCTCACCAGTGCTTTGGGTCTTTTTAGGAATGTACTGTTGGTTTGGCCACAACCCTGATGTGTTTACGTCTTTGTTATAGATTTATGTTTATTCTTTTAGCCTTACACCTGGTTCTTCTGTGGTGCAGATGGACTGTGGTTTGTTGAGCTCCATCCTTAGTGTGACCTCAGATCCCACCTGGAGCCGGGGAGTTTGTGAACACCGCCTGTTCGGCTGGAATCATGAGATTATACATTTATCCAAAGGTTGCATCATCATCTGAGGATCACGTGGCAATTTGCCTTTTTAAAGACGTGTTTCCAGCCATGTCTCGTTCCTTTCTGCTATTAAATATAAGAAAAGGATGTGGTATCAGAAAAAGAAACGCACCAGATTCTACATGCTCCCCTTCATATCTGACATCCTGCCAGCTCGATCTGCTGCGTGTGAACTGACGTTGCTGCAGTTGAGCAGCAAAGTGATATTATTAACGAATATTAACGAACACAATATAATAACGCCACAATATTAACGAAGTGACCAACTTCCGGTATGGATGGAAATATGGCGGCACCCTTGTCGGCCATCTTGCCTGCAGCCAGGTACTCTTGTTTTAAATTGATTAATAAAATGTATCCAACTGCTGAATTCTTGAGACATAGATTTAAATTTGAAGTTGACTCCTGTGTTTTTTGCAATGAATCGGAAGAATCACTTGATCACATGTTTTTATTTTGTCCTGTCTCAAACATTTTTTGGCAAGAAATTAGAAATTGGCTATCTCTACCGTCATGGTATCAATCATTAATATGTGTGCAGACAAGGGAAAAAAAAAAAAAAAAAAAAAAAAAGAAATTGTCTATCTTTAAAAATGAATGACATTCCAAATTTAGAAATCGTTAACATTATTTGTTATATAGATACTATTGACAAATCACTGTCCTTCTTAGTTAATGTCATTCTCTTACTGGCTAAATAAATATCACGTACTGTTGTAAGTGGAGAAAAATGAAGCTTCTTTCCATCTTTTTATTAATGATTTCACAAGTTTTTTGTTTCTTTAAAAAATATTAAGTCAAATAACTGCAAAAAAATGTGTAACCGATATATCAAAGTATCTTTTATTTTAAGTCTCTTTCCGAAATGTTGATGCTTTTTGCTTTAAAATGCCTTTCTGTTCCTTTGTTTTAACTTTATTTGTCTCTTATTTTTGTTTATATGTCTCTTGTTCAAAAAACCTCCAGGATGTTCTTTTTTCTTATATTTCCTCTACTGGTAGTTTTGTATAAAGTGTGTTTTTCTTGTTTAAAAAATTATGTTCAATAAAAAAAAAAAAACAAAAAAAAAAACTAATGTTTCCTCAAATGAATTTTGTAATTTTGAAAATGTTGAATAAAGTTTGTTTAAAAAAAAAAAAAGACGGAGCAGGACCGTACCACTGCGCCTGCGCCGTGAGGGGGGGGGCCGTACCACTGCGCCTGCGCCGCGAGGGGCGTGGTTTCCTCCGGACCGTACCACTGCGCCTGCGCCGTGGGGGGGAGGGGCGTACCACTGCGCCTGCGCCTTGGGGGGCGTGGTTTCCCCGGACCGTACCACTGCGCCTGCGCGGCGGGGGGATGTTGTGACAGCAGTAAACCAGTACCAGAACCAGAACCAGTACCGGCAGCAGAGACGGAGCAGAACCTGCAGATCCTCCTCTGACCCGATGAAACCGAGCCCAGGCCTGTAGTTCGTGAGTATAAACCTGTAACCTCGGTGCTGCTGCTCGTTAATCCGGACCGGGAGGTTTAATTCACCTCCAGGAAGAATCTCCAGCTAGTGTTTAATCTAGCTAACCTGCTAACGGCTAACGGACCTGGTTCTGAACCAGAACCTGAACCTGGTCAGTTTAATTAGGTTTAATCACCTGGTTAATCACCTGGTAGTTAGGGGGGGAGTCGTGACCGATGCAGTCGGGCTGGGCCTGTGACGTCATCTCCTGCTGTCACCCTGATCGCACCTGATCAATACTGATCAGTCACCTGCCAGGTCACTCTTGATCAATGTCTGATCACCCCTGATCATTCCTGACTGATAACTGATCAGTCAACTGCCAGGTCACACCTGATGGATAACTGATGGATAACTGATCAATATCTGATCAATCCTGATCGATATTTGATCAAACCTGATCAATCCTGATTGATAACTGATTGATACCTGATCAATCCTGATCAAACCTGATCACTCCTGATTGATAACTGATTGATACCTGATCGATAACGGATCACTCCTGATTGATTGATTGATTGAATTTATTTATTTAAAACAGGGATAATGCACAAAAAAAAACATTAATCTTGTAAAACAAGAAGAGATGCTTTGAGCCAGGTTATAGCAACAATTGCTAATTTCCGCCTGTAGTCCCTGGGCAGGTAAAGTGCTAAACAGATACAATGTTAAGATTTATTGAAATAAGACATAATAACCATAATATTTAAAAAAATGGACAGAATGCACTAATACATAAACGGTCGATCGATAACGGATCACTCCTGATCGATAACGGATCACTCCTGATCGATAACGGATCACTCCTGATCGATAACGGATCACTCCTGATCGATAACGGATCACTCCTGATCGATAACGGATCACTCCTGATCGATAACGGATCACTCCTGATCGATATTTGATCAGTCCTGATTGATATCTCCTTGATCAGGTTTCTGCATTGATTATCACTAAACGTGTCGTGTTCCTTCGGCCAATGGAAATTAACCTTTTGGCTACAATTGGGAGCATTTATATTTTTAAAATGTTCATTAATGAACATTAATTAATGTACATGTTAAAAATGTAAACGCTACATTAATGAACATTAATGAACATTAATGTTCATTAATGTCCCTCTATAACAAATACATGCAAAAGAAAGGAAGATCCTGAGATCATCAGGATTTCCTAATCCAGGATTCAGATCAGAACGTGTTAATGTGACTAATTTCCTGTTAACAAACGTCAGGGTTGGTCATGAATGAAACTCAGAGCAGAAATGATTCAGACTTCTATCTATTACCAAGAAACATCTGTATTAATGTATATTACACTATGATTTATCCTTATATAGAATTTATTACAGGCTCATGGCCCACATGGTAGGAACAATACAACACATAAGAGAATAAAAAAATAAAAGAATAAAATACAAATGCATATATAGAGAGACAAATATAAAATACAGTTTACAGTTCAAGAGAGACACTCATTCCACCGTCCTCTAATGGTGGACGTGTACCTGACAGAGCTACGGCTGGGGTCCGTCATCAGCCTAATTAGACCATTCAATGACGAGTCCAGTCGGCACATGAACTTATATGTCAGGTTCCTTAAGAGAGCCTTAAAGGTGGTGAGACCCAAGGAGCAGAGGAGCTCACTAGCTCTGGTGCTCCTAGGTTTATGTAACAGGATTCTTAGACAATCGTTGTAGGCTACTTGTAGTTTTTGAAGGCTCCCCCTTTTATAGTTCACCCACAATGGGGCTGTATATAGGGGGGTGCAGTATGTTCTAAACAGGTTTACTTTTACCTCAGTAGTACAATGATGAAATTTTCTAACCAACATATTTGCTTGTATATAAAGCATTCTCCTCTGTCTTGACATATCTTCATCATCCTCAAGGGTATCTGTAATGATGTTACAGATATATAACATATATAACTTATATCTCATACTGCAATGTCATTTGGGCAAGAACCTTCAGGAGCAACCTCAACTGTATCTTTATCCTGCAAACACGTTTTATCAAAATTATTACATTTTCCAATAGACTTACTAGATCCACCCCACACTGCAAAAACTCAAAATCTAAACAAGAATATTTGTCTTATTTCTAGTTAAAATGTCTCATTTTTAGTAAAAAATAAATCTCATTACACTTAAAACAAGACTCATCACTGGAAAAAACAACAATTTTCACCTGTTTCAAGTAGATTTTCACTTAAAATAAGTAGAAAAATCTGCCAGTGGAACAAGATTACCCTGAGACTCTGAGTGATGAGTTTCATCAGAGAAACAGCTTATAACTCTGACTGTAGTTTATTTATTACAAGGAGAAATAAAATCAGTAAGATCAAACATAACTAGATGTTACAGTACGATACAATGTACATAATTGTGATAAAAAGCGGAATAAATAATTACTAATATATATATTCCTGTAGATATTTGACCCCAGAGATTAAGGTGCTGGAAGATTTTGATAATGACCCTTGAAAGTTCTTGAATTTGACCTTGAAAAATGTGTAGGAACCCTGAGAGATGCTGCCCGTTTCCTGGATCTGGGAGTTCAGTTCAGTTTATATTTATTCCGATCGGTACAACATTTAAAACATGACTGACCTGCGTGCAACAGAAAATAAATGAAATACCTTTAACAGCAGACGCAGGTTCAATATTCAAATTAATTCATTAACATTCTAAAGGCAGTGGGAAGAAGAAAACGTATTTAATCTGTGTTTCTCATCAATAACTTGACAGATTTTTTAGGCTTCCTCCTCTTAACATTTAAACCAGAACAATGAACAAAAGACCTTTATCACATTATAATAACATTATTCTACAGTTCACCTCACCTATTTACACACATTGTGGTTGTAAAATGCAAAAGCATGCAAAAGTCAGTAATACAATTACCATAAAAAACAATAGACGGTATTTATGCAAGGAGGTCCATAAACGCTCTAGAGGCTGGACAAGAGGATGTCCTTAAATGAGCATAAAAATTGACTTTATCATGGATATAAATGCATATAATAAGCAGCACATACTGTACACGCTGCACTGCAAAAACTCTAAATCTTAACAAGAATATTTGTCTTATTTCTAGTTAAAATGTCTAATTTTTAGTAAAAAAAAATCTCATTACACTTAAAACAAGACTCATCACTGGAAAAAACAACAATTTTCACCTGTTTCAAGTAGATTTTCACTTAAAATAAGTAGAAAAATCTGCCAGTGGAACAAGATTACCCTGAGACTCTGAGTGATGAGTTTCATCAGAGAAACAGCTTATAACTCTGACTGTAGTTTATTTATTACAAGGAGAAATAAAATCAGTAAGATCAAACATAACTAGATGTTACAGTACGATACAATGTACATAATTGTGATAAAAAGCGGAATAAATAATTACTAATATATATATTCCTGTAGATATTTGACCCCAGAGATTAAGGTGCTGGAAGATTTTGATAATGACCCTTGAAAGTTCTTGAATTTGACCTTGAAAAATGTGTAGGAACCCTGAGAGATGCTGCCCGTTTCCTGGATCTGGGAGTTCAGTTCAGTTTATATTTATTCCGATCGGTACAACATTTAAAACATGACTGACCTGCGTGCAACAGAAAATAAATGAAATACCTTTAACAGCAGACGCAGGTTCAATATTCAAATTAATTCATTAACATTCTAAAGGCAGTGGGAAGAAGAAAACGTATTTAATCTGTGTTTCTCATCAATAACTTGACAGATTTTTTAGGCTTCCTCCTCTTAACATTTAAACCAGAACAATGAACAAAAGACCTTTATCACATTATAATAACATTATTCTACAGTTCACCTCACCTATTTACACACATTGTGGTTGTAAAATGCAAAAGCATGCAAAAGTCAGTAATACAATTACCATAAAAAACAATAGACGGTATTTATGCAAGGAGGTCCATAAACGCTCTAGAGGCTGGACAAGAGGATGTCCTTAAATGAGCATAAAAATTGACTTTATCATGGATATAAATGCATATAATAAGCAGCACATACTGTACACGCTGCACTGCAAAAACTCTAAATCTTAACAAGAATATTTGTCTTATTTCTAGTTAAAATGTCTAATTTTTAGTAAAAAAAAATCTCATTACACTTAAAACAAGACTCATCACTGGAAAAAACAACAATTTTCACCTGTTTCAAGTAGATTTTCACTTAAAATAAGTAGAAAAATCTGCCAGTGAAACACGATTTTTTTGCTTGTAATAAGAAGATAAATCTTGTTCCACTGGCAGATTTTTCTACTTATTTCAAGTGAAAATCTACTTGAAACAGGTGAAAATTGTCAAATAACAAGTTATTTTTCCAGTAATGAGTCTTGTTTTAAGTTTAATGAGATTTTTTGACTAAAAATGAGACATTTTAACTAGAAATAAGACAAATATTCCTGGTGATATTTTGAGTTTTTGCAGTGAACCAGAATCAGAATCATCTTTATTGGCCAAGTTTGAACTTGCCAGACTGGGAATTTGACTCCGGTTATTTCGCTCACTGAACTCAGATTTAAATAGTAATCAGATTACACCGTATATCAGCATCACTGAAATGGACCTGATGCTTAATCAATCATAACGATGTGCAAATATTATTCCTATATTTATTCAAACAAGGCCGTTATAAATGGGAGAGTATCAGGGGCAGGCAGGAGAAAAATATTTGACAGGGGAAGATTTTTTTTTATTGTGCATGTCGAGAAAAAAAGTCGAAATGTCGAGATCAATGTTGAAATACAATTTCAAGAATAAAGTCAAAATTTTGCCTTTTTTCTCGACATTTCGACTTTTTTCTCAAAGTGCATAATGAAAAAAAAATCTTCCTCCTCTAAAATATTATTTTATTTCTCTCCTGCCTGCCCCTATACTCTTCTGTAGTTATAAACACAAAACTGTAATAATTAAATACAGACACATGCAGGTGCACCAAAACATTAAATCAGATGCAAAATACAAATAGTTTACAAAACTGTACATGAACCAGAGGAAGATGCTGATACCAGATTCTGTCACCATGGTAACGGACTCTCAGTTATCAGAGTCTGGAGAACTAAAGTCTGATTATATCAGTGTTGATCTGTTGTTTCTTCTCTTTCTCTCTTGTTCCAGGTCCTAACGTAGTAGGGGTGGGTATTGGGAAGGACCTCACGATACGATACGCATCACGATACTTGAGCCACGATACGATACACATTGCGATATCCCGATTATGCGATATCCCGATTATTATATTCTACAAAATGTAAAAATGCATTACACATCTTAAAATCCCAGTTGTATAAATGTACATCAGATGATAGTGATGGATCTTAAAATCCCAGTTGTATAAATGTACATCAGATGATAGTGATGGATCTTAAAATCCCAGTTGTATAAATGTACATCAGATGATAGTGATGGATCTTAAAATCCCAGTTGCACGTTCATCAGATTATATTATATTATATTCATGGGACGAACTGAGTCAAAACAATGTTTTATTATAACTATACAAGCTAAAGTTACAACATATTTGTATATGTTTTTCATATTATTTACATCATATGAAATTAACATTAAATTTAGTATGAGGTTGCTTTAATTTAATTTATGTGGCAAATGATAATAAACACAAGAAAGGGGATAAAAAATATAAAAAAAAAAAAAAAAATCGATATTCAAATTTTTAATATCGATATTGAATCGGCTGGAAAAGTATTGCGATATATTGCCATATCGATATTTTTGCCCAGCCCTATAACGTAGTGTTTTAAGTCTCTGATAAATCATGGCGTTCTTCTCTTTCTCTCTTGTTCCAGTTCATAACGTAGTTTTTTCTCTCTCTGTTTCTTGTTTCAGGTCATAACGTAGTTTTTCTCTCTGTTGTTTCAGGTCATAACGTAGTGTTTTAACCCCGGATAATCATGGCGTTCAGCAAGGGCTACCGGATCTACCACAAGCTGGATCCTCCCCCGTACAGCGTGATCGTGGAGACCCGGACCCGGGACGAGTGTCTCATGTTCGAGTCGGGGGCCGTCGCCGTGCTGTGTAAGCCGGAAACTTCTTTATTCTTTATTCAAGAAAGCACAAAGTAACACGCATTTAAATACAATATCTGGAATTGGATTAGTTTTCTTTTAATGAACAAAACCCACCCACATACTGCTGTAGAGGGAAAAACTAAATAATAGTAATTCAAAATGATAATGACAGACATTGGGGGCGTACACATTCAATATTATAGAGATTAATGTTGAAATACAATTTCAAGAATAAAGTTGAAATTTTGTGAAAAAAGTCGAAATTTCGTGAAGAAAATCAAAATTTCACCTTTTTTCTCAACATTTCAACTTTATTCACAAAATTTAGACTTTTTTTTTTTCAACATTTCGACTTTTTTCTCGAAATTGTACTTCAACATTATTCATGATATTTTGACTTTTTTCTCTTATGATGGAAGGGAACACAATCAAATACTAGTACACAATCAAAGGGTCCCATATCTTGTGAAATGTTCTTCTTGAGCCTCTAGTAAAGTATTTAATTTTCTCTCATTTCAAGAAAAACATTAATTCAGTGAGTAATTCAACGTCTGGTTCTTTACGCTGAGATACGATGGTCTGGAGGGAAAACTGCACACGGTTTATCCTCAGAACACTGCAAAAACTCAAAATCTTACCAGGAATATTTGTCTTATTTCTAGTTAAAATGTCTCATTTTTAGTCAAAAAATCTCATTACACTTAAAACAAGAGTCATTACCAGAAAAATAACTTGTTTGACAATTTCCACCTGTTTCAAGTAAATTTTCACTTGAAATAAGTAGAAAAATCTGCCAGTGGAACAAGATTTATCTTCTTATTACAAGCAAAAAAATCTTATTTTAAGTGAAAATGTACTTGAAACAGGTGAAAATTGTTGTTTTTTCCAGTGATGAGTCTTGTTTTAAGTGTAATGAGATATTTTGACTAAAAATGAGACATTTTAACTAGAAATAAGACGAATATTCTTGTTAAGATTTTGAGTTTTTGCAGTGGAAAACGGTTTATCCTCAGAACCGTTAACTGTTGGGAACACAATCAACGAGGATTGCAGGGCTGGGGATCCATTCACATGTTAAGAATCGATTTTATTCTTAAGATTTTTGAGCTGTTGCCTGAATTATACGACTGTAAAATAACTAGTTTAGTTTAGTTTATTTGCACATAAAAATATACAACCGATTTAAAAGTACAGACGAACAGTATGTAGAAAAAACAGGAAATAAATACAATATAACAGAAAATGTGCAGGAGGAACCAAAAAACCATCAGGGCTTGTCGATGTTTCCTCCTATAATGAAACAAACAATATCTACAGGAATATGTAAAACATAGAACAACTAAGGAAAATAAGCTAAATTACTTTAGAAAACAAGAACAGGAATCTACACTGCAAAAACTCAAAATCTTAACAAGAATATTTGTCTTATTTCTAGTTAAAAAGTCTAATTTTAGTAAAAAAAAAAATCTCATTCCACTTAAAACAAGACTCATCACTGGAAAAAACAACAATTTTCACCTGTTTCAAGTAGATTTTCACTTAAAATAAGTAGAAAAATCTGCCAGTGGAACAATACTCACTTGTAATAAGAAGATAAATCTTGTTCCACTGGCAGATTTTTCTACTTATTTCAAGTGAAAATCTACTTGAAACAGGTGAAAATTGTCAAATAACAAGTTATTTTTCTGGTAATGACTCTTGTTTTAAGTGTAATGAGATTTTTTTACTAAAAATGAGACATTTTAACTAGAAATAAGACAAACATAGGAAAACTAAGGAAAATAAGCTGAATTACTAGAAAACAAAAACAGGAATCTAATGAGGGAGAGAAGAACTGGAAATAAATGGATAAGGTTTGATAACTTGGGCTGGTAAAAAGTTGTGATTAGTTTTCTGAAAGTATTTGTACTCGAGCGTTCTCTAATACGGTGGTAAAATGTTCCAATTAAGAGGAAACTCTGAATCTGGTTGAAAATTAGGAAAAAGTCGTCCTGAAAAAGGAGGAGATTGTTTGCAGACCTGGTATTAAAGTGATGAGTGTGGGAATTAAATTGAAATAAAGAATGAAAACAGGTTGGAAGCAGCTTGTGAATGGATTGATAGACAAAAAGACATATCTGAAAAACATTCACAGTTAAAGTCATAATTTCACAATAATTATTGTGAAATAACTAAAAAATAAATATCCGTTTAAAGTGCAAAAAAAAAGGAAATTGCAACAGCTCAAGCAGTAAAAAATCATTTTAGTTTGTCAGATTTATTCAGATTTTATTCTGTTTAAACTGTGTCCGATAACCGAGAAACCAAACAAGCTGTAGTAAATATAGATAATATGAACTTCATTGAACTAATATAACATTTAGAAATTTAAGCTGAAATATCCAGCATTTTTCTCTAAAGGAAAGTTTTTAAAACCAGAGCTTTGTTAATGCTGCAGCTTCTGTTAGACGTCGTGTTCATGGTTTAATAGTTTCACACCACGATGTGTGAATTAAACGACTACTGGGATTAAAGTTCACCGGGAGAAAATGAAATGATGATGTAATGTGAACATTAATAACATGGACTGGTAGAAACTAACTGCAGCAAAAGCAAAAGGTTGAAAGATCAATTTCTGCAAAGTGAAAATCATGTGATATTTATGTAGAGATTAAGCAAGAGTTTAACCTAGAACATTACTTATTGTGTCAAAATCAGAACTACAGACAGGCCATTTGTAATTTTAGGATGAATAACAGCAGAATCCCAAAAGTGACTGGAAGGTATAAAGATTATTATAATTATAATAATAAGTTCATAATAAGTTTATAATAATAATAGTTATTATTATAATAATAATATTAATTATTATTATAAAGGTCTAGAAGTCAGAGATTCTGTAACTCTGTAACATCAACCGTATTGGAGATGAGTTTCATATTTTGTTCGAATGTAAAAATGTAAATATAATGAAAATATTTACCAAAGTTTTATACAAACCGACCATCTATGTTTAAATTGATTTTGTTACTACAATCTAGCAAGTTTATTTCTACAGCACAATTCAACACAAGGTGATTCAAGGTGCTTTACATCGACATTAAAAGCAGCAAGACATAATTGTACAGTAAATAAAATTATGAGAAAAGGAGGTAAAATAATAAATAAAATGATAAGAAAAGAAGTAAAATAATAAAAAGCACAAGCTGTTAAAAATACAAATAAGGGCAGTAGAGTCCAGCAAGGTAAATGTTATTTATAAATGAGGCGCCTCATTTATAAATGATAAATTATTTTGAAGAATGTCCTTCCTCTGTTTAAATGATATTTATTTTGCCAAATTGAGTGTTTTAGTTGAACATGTACAGCCCGACACTTGCTATAAATGTACAATCATTTTTATACTTGTGCTCCATGTGATCCTGGTGGTGAGGTAAATACATGATGATGATGATGATGATGATGATGATGATGGAAAAAAAAATCGATCTTAAGACATAAGAATTGATTTTTAGGAATTAATATGAGAATTGATTTAGAATCAGAACAGGCCTGGAGGATTCATTCATTCATCCCGGCTCTTATTTTAACTGTAGTTTTTTTCTTCCAGCGGCAGCGGAGAAAGACGCCATCAAAAGCTCGTACAGCAAGATCGTGGACGCCTACGGGATTCTGGGAGTTCTGCGTCTCAACCTGGGTGAGGATGTGCTTCCTGACGGGTCTGGAGTTGAATTGGAATTTTTATTTTGAACATGAAACGGTAGTGAATACGAAATAAAATAATAATAATCAATAATAAATACATGTTAATAAGAAAACAAAATTATAAATAAAAACATGCATCAATCATAATCAACATGCTTGAAAAGAAGTAGGAAGAAGTACAAACGTATTAAATCCTACCCCCTAAACTCTATTTCATTATGATCAAAATTAATTTAATCTCTATACAAAAAACAAAAATTTACTTAATATCTTAATTTACCTGTGCAAAAAGGAGTAGGAAGAAGTGTAAACTTATTTAATCCCCCATTTACTAATCATTTATTAACACGTATTTATAATAACTAACTATACTTATACTGACCTTGAAGCTCCTGTTTTCACAACAGATTTAAGATCAGACTTTAGATGTTGAGATGTGTTTGGCTGCTCAACTCAAATTAACTGTTTCCTGTCACGTCTTTTCATGTTATTTTTTTTTATTTCTTAATTTATTGACATTCACATCCAATACATCATGTTTGCATCCATCATACATCTGTTGTCTGTCCTAAATGTTATTATTCTTGTAATGTTATGACTTTATTCTCGTAATATTATGACTTTGTTCTCGTAATTTTACGACTTTATTCTCATATTATTATAACTTTATTCTCGTAATTTCCAATTAATTTTTTGTCTTAATTTGGCCCTAATCCTTTTAAGTTATACTTATTTTCTCTTTTTTCATATTGTTTCTGTATATTGAAGTATTTCCTCTGTAGCTTTGAAGCAGCCTTTTCTAACGAAGAAACAAAGAAAATAAATTAATTAAAAAAATAAATAAATTAAAAAAACATTTTTAAAAAGAGGAAAATTAATTAATTTTAAAAATAAAAAAACATTAAAAATTAATTTAAAAAAGATAATAAAAAAATAAATAAAAAATTTAAAAAAAGATGTAATTTGTCTAACACGTCCTGGTCCTTGCAGGAGACTCGATGCTGCACAGCCTGGTGGTGGTGACCGGCTGCAGCTTTAATTATTATATTAATTATTATATTCTGGTGTGTTAATTATTATATTCTGGTGTTTCCAGGGGACTCGATGCTGCAGCTTTAATTATTATATTCTGGTGTTTCCAGGGGACTCGATGCTGCACAGCCTCGTAGTCGTGACCGGCTGCAGCTTTAATTATTATATTAATTATTATATTCTGGTAGTGGTGACCGGCTGCAGCTTTAATTATTATATTAATTATTATATTCTGGTGGTGGTGACCGGCTGCAGCTTTAATTATTATATTAATTATTATATTCTGGTGGTGGTGACCGGCTGCAGCTTTAATTATTATATTAATTATTATATTCTGGTGGTGGTGACCGGCTGCAGCTTTAATTATTATATTAATTATTATATTCTGGTGGTGGTGACCGGCTGCAGCTTTAATTATTATATTTGGTGTGTTAATGATTATATTCTGGTGTTTCCAGGAGACTCGATGCTGCACAGCCTCGTAGTCGTGACCGGCTGCAGCTTTAATTATTATATTAATTATTATATTCTGGTGTGTTAATTATTATATTCTGTTGTTTCCAGGGGACTCGATGCTGCACAGCCTCGTAGTCGTGACCGGCTGCAGCTTTAATTATTATATTTGGTGTGTTAATTATTATATTCTGGTGTTTCCAGGAGACTCGATGCTGCAGCTTTAATTATTATATTCTGGTGTTTCCAGGAGACTCGATGCTGCAGCTTTAATTATTATATTCTGGTGTTTCCAGGAGACTCGATGCTGCACAGCCTGGTGGTGGTGACCGGCTGCAGCTTTAATTATTATATTTGGTGTGTTAATGATTATATTCTGGTGTTTCCAGGAGACTCGATGCTGCACAGCCTCGTAGTCGTGACCGGCTGCAGCTCGGTGGGGAAGGTGCAGGAGTCCGAGGTGTTCCGGGTCACGCAGACCGACTTCATCTCCCTGAAGAACGACCCGGCGGACGAGGACCGGATCTCCGAGGTCCGGAAGGTTCTGAACTCGGGACATTTCTACTTCGCCTGGTCGTCCAGCGGCGTGGGCATGGACCTGAGCCTGAACGCTCACCGCCGCATCCTGGAGGACACCACCGACAACCGCTTCTTCTGGTGGGTAACCATGGCAACCGCTTCTTCTGGTGGGTAACCATGGCAACCGCTTCTTCTGGTGGGTAACCAGCGAAAAAAAAACGCTTCTTCTGGTGAGACCGGGCTGGGGATTAAAGTTGCTTTCGTCAACGAAAATTATGACTACTGTAAATATTGTCGTCAATGAACCTTCATCACCTGAGGAAAACGAGACGAGACGCAACGAAAATGCTGGTCATGTGACGATAATTATATATAATTAAATATATAATGCAATATCGTCGACGAATAAAAACAAGACCAAAATGTAGATTACAAAATAAAAGTTACAGGTCTCAGGGCCATGCAGGAGAAAAAATATTTGAGAGGGAAAGATTTTTTTTTTTATTGTGCACTTCGAGAAAAAAGTCCAAATGTCCAGAAAAAAGTTGAAAAAAAAAGTTGAAATGTCGGGAACTTTTCGACTTTTTTTTTTTTTTTCTCAACTTTTTTCTCGACATTCTACTTCAACATTAATCTCAACATTTCAACTTTTTCTAGACATTTCGACTTTTTTCTCAACATTTCGACTTTTTTCTCGACTTTTTTTCTTGACTTTTTCCTCGACTTTTCGAGTTTTTTCTTGACATTTTGACTTTTTTCTTTACATTTCGACTTTTCTCTCAACTTTTTTCTCGACATTTCAACTTTTTCCTTGACATTTTGATCTTTAATCTGGTTATTTCCCATGATCCTCCAGGAACCAGTCCCTGATCTTTATTACCCATGATCCTCCAGGAACCAGTCCCTTTAATCTGGTTATTTCCCATGATCCTCCAGGAACCAGTCCCTGCACCTGCACCTGAAGCATTACGGCGTGAACTGTGACGACTGGCTGCTGCGGCTGATGTGCGGCGGCGTGGAGGTGAGAACCATCTACGCCGGACACAAGCAGGCCAAGGCCTGCATCTTCTCCCGGCTCAGCTCGGAGCGGGCGGGAACGCGCTTCAACGTCCGGGGAACCAACGACGACGGGCAGGTGGCCAACTTCGTAGAGACGGAGCAGGTGAGACGTTTGCTCAGTAGTTCTACCTGCACACTTCCTGTTAGCTTCAGTTCTACCTGCACACTTCCTGTTAGCTTCAGTTCTACCTGCACACTTCCTGTTAGCTTCAGTTCTACCTGCACACTTCCTGTTAGCTTCAGTTCTACCTGCACACTTCCTGTTAGCTTCAGTTCTACCTGCACACTTCCTGTTAGCTTCACCTCTACCTGCACACTTCCTGTTAGCTTCAGTTCTACCTGCACACTTCCTGTTAGCCTTTACTACAGTTACACAACACTTCGTAGAGACGGAGCAGGTGAGAGGAAACTGTTCTACTGCACACTTCCTGTTAGCTTCACCTCTACCTGCACACTTCCTGTTAGCTTCAGTTCTACCTGCACACTTCCTGTTAGCCTTTACTACAGTTACACAACACTTCCTGTTAGCCTTTACTACAGTTACACAACACTTCCTGTTAGCCTTTACTACAGTTACACAACACTTCCTGTTAGCCTTTACTACAGTTACACAACACTTCCTGTTAGCCTTTACTACAGTTACACAACACTTCCTGTTAGCCTTTACTACAGTTACACAACACTTCCTGTTAGCCTTTACTACAGTTACACAACACTTCCTGTTAGCCTTTACTACAGTTACACAACATTTCCTGTTAGCCTTTACTACAGTTACACAACACTTCCTGTTAGCCTTTACTACAGTTACACAACACTTCCTGTTAGCCTTTACTACAGTTACACAACACTTCGTAGAGACGGAGCAGGTGAGAGGAAACTGTTCTACTGCACACTTCCTGTTAGCTTCACCTCTACCTGCACACTTCCTGTTAGCTTCAGTTCTACCTGCACACTTCCTGTTAGCTTCACATCTACCTGCACACTTCCTGTTAGCTTCAGTTCTACCTGCACACTTCCTGTTAGCTTCAGTTCTACCTGCACACTTCCTGTTAGCCTTTCCACTGCAAAAACTCAAAATCCTACCAAGAATATTTGTCTTATTTCTAGTTAAAATGTCTCATTTTAGTAAAAAAAAATCTAATTCCACTTAAAACAAGACTCATCACTGGAAAAAACAACAATTTTCACCTGTTTCAAGTAGATTTTCACTTAAAATAAGTAGAAAAATCTGCCAGTGGAACAAGATTTTTTTGCTTGTAATGAGAAGATAAATCTTGTACTCCTGGTTCTGGGACTGGTGCAGCTGCAGGTGACCTCACAGTTCTGTTCCTGTCTCCAGGTGATCTTCCTGGATGATCAGGTCTCCTCCTTCATCCAAATCCGTGGCTCCATCCCTCTGTTCTGGGAGCAGCCGGGAATCCAGGTGAGAAAAGTCTGATTTTAGACGCCGGGTTGATCATCAGTCTGAGCTTTTATCACTTGAGATTCTGCAGAAACATGAACAGATTACAATTTAGACCTTTTAACACCTCAATGATGCTGCAGTTGGAGGTCATGTGATCCTGGTCCTGGTCCAGGTCCTGGTCCTGGTCCTGGACAAAGTTTCCTAACTCCTAAAGGGGAGTTTTTACCTGCCATTGTTTATGTAATAAAATATGGATGGATGGATGCAAGAATAAATGAATAAAACTGAATTGAAAAATAGAATGTGATGTGAAAACAGCCAGAATCCAACCTGAACTACATATTTGGATCCGATAGAACAACATAAATAAACAAAGGTAATACATAAATAAAGGTAATAAATAAAGGTAATAAATAAAGGTGTGTTTGTGTTTACAGTAAACAGTGATCCAGTTTTAACTCTGTGTTGTTGTTGTTCAGAAAAAGTCCATTAAGGGTGTTTTGTTGCACATCGGTGAGAACCGGCACCCTAATGGCCTGGATGAGAATCCCCACCTGGTAAACCCTTAAACCCGTAACCCCCCCTGGTACACCTGTCTGTCCCCCCCACCTGTTGGTTTGTTTGTTTGTCCCCCCCATCACCCCTGGGGGTTTCTGTTGTTGCTGGGGCTTCACATCATCTCCACGTCTCCTCCTCCTCCCATGGAGCTGCTGATACGTCAACATCACCGCCATATTGGATGTTCAAGATCCAAAACATATTTTACATAAACATATTTAAAAATTTCAAGTAACAAAATAACATATTTGAACCATTTTTCAGATTTCTTTCAGTTATTATATAGAGTTTTGTCAGAAAAATGGTTCAAATATGTTATTTTGTTATTTGAAAATATAAAATATGTTTTGTTGATGAGAAAACATGTTTCTCTATTTTTGTGAGGGGGGATATAATTGTTTTTTGGCACTACCTTGTTCTCTATAGCTGATATAACATGAATTACTCCTATGTGGGATCAATAAAGTTCTTATTTTTACCATCTGAGAAAATTAAATATATTATATTTGGTCCTAACTGTTTCCAAGTATATTAGTGCGTGTGTGAATGAATAAATGAGACGTAAAACGTACATTTCTTTGTAGAAAGATGCTTTATGAAAATAAGGAAAAAAGAGGAAAAAAAGAGAAAAAAAGATAAAAAAAGATAAAAAAGGAAGAAAGAGAAGAAAAGAGGGAAAAAAGATGAAAAGAGAAAAAAAAGAAAAAAAGTAGGAAAAAAGAGGAAAAAAAGATGAAAAAAGAGAAAAAGAGAAGAAAAGAGGGAAAAAAGATGAAAAGAGAAAAAAGTTGAAAAGAAAAGAGGAAAAAAGAAAAAAGGAACAAAGAGGAAAAAAAATTAAAAAGCGGAAAAAATAGGGAAAAATAGGAAAAAATAGGAAAAAAGTGTGAATGAATAAATGAGACGTAAAACGTACATTTCTTTGTAGAAAGACGCTTTATGAAAATAAGGAAAAAAAGAGAAAAAAGGAAAAAAGAGGAGAAAAGAGGGAAAAAAAAGATGAAAAGAGAAAAAAAAGATGAAAAAAGAAAAAAAAGATGAAAAAAGAAAAAGGAGGAAAAAAGATTGAAAAAAGATAAAAAAGGAAAAAAGAAAAAAAGATGAACAAAGGAAAAAGAGGGAAAAAATGAAAAGAGAAAAAAGTTGAAAAATGATGAAAAAAAAGAAAAGAGGAAAAAAAGGTTAAGAAGCGGAAAAAATAGGGAAAAAAGGAGGAAAAATAGAGGAAAAAATTGGCGTGTGTGAATGAATAAATGAGACGTAAAACGTACATTTCTTTGTAGAAAGATGCTTTATGAAAATAAGTCCATTTACTTGTATTAGTTTACAGTCTTGAACATCCAATATGGCGGCGGCGTTGACGTATCAGCAGCTCCATGGAAGGAGGAGGAGACATGGATGTGGTTCACACTGCAGACCTTGGTCCCTCTGTGCCCCGCCAGGACCTGGGGGGGTGTGGGGGGGCACAGACTGACTCGTTGGGCTCATGCTGGATTCACACTGAAAGCGTCAAAAATAGCCGGACGCCTCCAACGCCTCTCGCAGCAGCTCTCATAGACAATGAGTGGCAAACGGAAACCTATCTTTCAGTGTGAATCCAGGGTCAGGCTCGGGGGGAGGAGTGGTAGTGGTTGGTAAAGGGTTTCTTCTGTCTCCTCAGCTCCCAGAACTCTTTGGTCAGGTGAGCCTGGTCTAGCCCCGCTCCTTTAGCCCCGCCCCTTCAGCCCCGCCCCTTTAGCCCCGCCCCTTTAGCCCCGCCCCTTTAGCCCCGCCCCTTTAGCCCCGCCCCCCTTAGCCCCGCCCCCAGCAGCTGGATGGGCGTCCATCACCACATTAGCAGCTGGTTTGATCAGGGCAGAGATCTGAAGCGACCCGGAGCTCATTAGTCCCGTATTTATCTCTAGAAACACTCATGGGGATTCAGATAGAACCAGCAGCTTTAACCCCCCCCAGTAGCTGTAGCTTGTAGCTTCACCGTCCACTCAGGATAAACTCAGCCAGTAGGGAGTCCTTGGTTTCAGGTGGTGACTTTGAGTGATCAGGGTTCAACGTTCACTTTATTGTCATTCCAAAACTCCAAATACAAGTGGAACCATATTTTGTTGCCACTGGCTCAAAGCAAGCAATAAAAACAATTAAAACACTGAAAACTCCACACTAAAAGATAAGGACACTAGGATAAAAACGTAAACGCTGCGTACTCAAAACTGCATGAGGATATAGAGATATTAACCAGTCCTGGTCTTGGTTTTGAGCTGAACTAGTCTTGGTCTTGGTCTGGTCTTGATATTTGACATTTCTTCTCCTGAACTTGTCGTGTTAGAAGACATTCCTGTTCAGTTCCAGTCCTGCGTTGTTTCTCAAAGGAAAGTCTTCACCTCTCTGTAATTTCCTGTCTCTCAGGAAACGTCTCTGATTTCCTGGATGCCCGACTGCCTCAGGTTTATTCTGTCGTGTTCTGCAGCGTCTGAGCTGATGGTGCTGGGGCGTCAAACCCCCACCGTACTGGTCTGAACCATCAGACCAGTACGGTGGGCGTCAAACCCCCACCGTACTGGTCTGACTGAGCAGAACCATCAGAACAGCGTTTACTACGGAGCTGCACCTCCACCAGGACGAGCTTTGTTGAGTCTCGGTGGTTGTTTTTGTCTTGGATCCAAAGCAAAATGGTGCTCATTTCTTCCTAAAAGATGTGAAATACTGATTCAGCTCAGAGTTTACACGGCGGCTAATGCAGACTTTAAGATATAAGTATCAAACTGGAGATAAAAATCAAATGACATCCAGTGATGTGGGATTCAATACAGCCGAGTAGCTGTTCAACCTACAAACAGTTTACGACGACATTAGTTAGAGAAATAACAGGCAGAAAACAGGTGAATCATTCAGTTGCGGCTACAAGCACCAGAATTATCACACATACTCCTTAGGGGTTGCTCTTTTGATAAAACCATTCTGCCAAAAAAACACACACAAAACCTCTAACAATACTAAAGTATACACTGCCATCCATTTTACCAGTGTCAAACATAACAAAAAAAACTCACATTTAGCAGAATATTAGGATTCTGGGACTGATATCTGGTACAAGGAAGCCAAAGTGTAAGTCCATGGGTCCAACCCGAAACACACCCGAAAATAAACCCGAAAAACCCGAAAATAAACCCAAAAAACCCGAAAATAAACCCGAAAAAACCCGAAAATAAACCCGAAAAAACCCGAAACACACCCGAAAATAAACCCGAAAAACCCGAAAATAAACCCGAAAAACCCGAAAATAAACCCGAAAAAACCCGAAAATAAACCCCAAAAACCCGAAAATAAACCCCAAAAACCCGAAAATAAACCCCAAAAACCCGAAAATGAACCCCAAAAACCAGAAAATAAACCCCAAAAACCCGAAAATAAACCCCAAAAACCCGAAAATAAACCCCAAAAACCCGAAAATAAACCCCAAAAACCCGAAAATAAACCCCAAAAAAACCCCAAAAAACCAACCCCATTTAGATTGTACATAGTGAAAAGGTTATGATTTGACACCAAGATCATTCCAATAGGACGACTCTATTGGATTTTATTGCCAAATGCAATATTACTGTATATTATTTTTTTTTTTTGGCACAATGGTTTTATCAAAAGAGCAACCCCTAAGGAGAATGTGTGACAATTTTGGTGCTTGTAGCCGCAACTGAACGATTCACCTGTTTTCTGCCTGTTATTTCTCTAACTACATGTATTTAACACAATGACCGAGCAGACACAGCTATGGAGCCCCGCTGACATTTGAAAAAAAAAAATCATAATAATATTTTGCAGAGAGCATGCACAATCTCTGATGTCACGTCAAAAAAGACTGCATTTCCCACGTCTGCCCAGCCAATTCTTTGTCCCATCACGACGTTGTCTCATCTTTTTTCATTTATCGCCACACAGAACGGTACAAATTGCCAAGGCAGCGCGTTAGTTTTTGCTGAGCATCTTCTGTGTCTCCCACTTCCGGGTTACTCCTCCTCTTCTACTTCTTTTTGACGTTGCAGTTCCAGTAACAGAAGTCCGACGTGAGGATTATGATCGTGTAGTCCAGCAGTCTGCAACCCAAAATGTTTTAGATCCATATTGGACCAAAAATACAAAAAACAAACATGTCTGGAGCCGCAAAAAATGAAAAGTCTTGTATCAGAATTAGAATGAAGGCAAATGGCGAAAGGTGAAATGTCGAGAAAAAAGTCGAAATGTTGAGGAAAAAGTCAAAATTTTGTGAACAAAATCGAAATGTTGAAGAAAAAAAATCAAAATCGAAAAAAAGTCAAAATGTCGAGATTAAAAAGGAAAGGAAAAAGGAAGAAAAAAGAGAAAAAAAAGAAGAAAAAGAGGAAAAAAAGGAAAAAAAAGGTCAAACATTTTATAAGAAGCTCCGGGAGCCACCAGGGCGGCGCTAAAGAGCCGCGGGTTGCTGATCCCTGGTATAGTGTGAGGAGACAGGTCGCATAAGAGCATCGGGTCATACGGTGTGAGACCATTACTATTATTATACTATTATTATTACATTACTCGTGGGCTGCCAACTTTTGAACTCAGCAATCTAGTGGTGCAGTGTGAGATGGGGCTGAATCAAACCTGCAGCAGGTTGCTGCAACCTGCCGTCCAGAGACTAGATCTCCTCCTGGCCCTCGCCGCTCCTGTCGGGTCAGGCTTGCTTCCTTTGGTAGAATCATGGAAACGGAGAGAGAGTCTCTCGTTGGTGACGACCCGGTTCCTCTGCTGCTGCTCTGCTCTGCTCTCTCCCTCTCTCTCTTTCTTCTCTTCTTCTATTTCTAGGGTTCATCTCCAGCTCTTCCTGCTTCTCTGGGTTCTGGGTTCTCTGAGTTTTATCTTTACAACGAGGTTCTGTGTTTGTGTCTCCGCAGGTCGGATCCCACCGGGTCAAACTGTCCAGAGGGTTTGAGGCCAACGCTCCGGCGTTTGAGAGGTAAGAGAACAGTAGAGAGGTAAGAGAACAGTAGAGAGAACAGTAGAGAGGTAAGAGAACAGTAGAGAGGTAAGAGAACAGTAGAGAGGTGAGAGAACAGTAGAGAGGTGAGAGAACAGTAGAGAGAACAGTAGAGAGGTGAGAGAACAGTAGAGAGGTGAGAGAACAGTAGAGAGGTGAGAGAACAGTAGAGAGGTGAGAGAACAGTAGAGAGGTGAGAGAACAGTAGAGAGAACAGTAGAGAGGTGAGAGAACAGTAGAGAGAACAGTAGAGAGGTAAGAGAACAGTAGAGAGGTGAGAGAACAGTAGAGAGGTGAGAGAACAGTAGAGAGGTGAGAGAACAGTAGAGAGAACAGTAGAGAGGTGAGAGAACAGTAGAGAGGTGAGAGAACAGTAGAGAGGTGAGAGAACAGTAGAGAGGTGAGAGAACAGTAGAGAGGTGAGAGAACAGTAGAGAGGTGAGAGAACAGTAGAGAGAACAGTAGAGAGGTGAGAGAACAGTAGAGAGAACAGTAGAGAGGTAAGAGAACAGTAGAGAGGTGAGAGAACAGTAGAGAGGTAAGAGAACAGTAGAGAGGTAAGAGAACAGTAGAGAGGTGAGAGAACAGTAGAGAGGTGAGAGAACAGTAGAGAGGTGAGAGAACAGTAGAGAGGTGAGAGAACAGTAGAGAGGTGAGAGAACAGTAGAGAGGTGAGAGAACAGTAGAGAGAACAGTAGAGAGGTGAGAGAACAGTAGAGAGAACAGTAGAGAGGTAAGAGAACAGTAGAGAGGTGAGAGAACAGTAGAGAGGTAAGAGAACAGTAGAGAGGTAAGAGAACAGTAGAGAGGTGAGAGAACAGTAGAGAGGTGAGAGAACAGTAGAGAGGTGAGAGAACAGTAGAGAGGTGAGAGAACAGTAGAGAGAACAGTAGAGAGGTAAGAGAACAGTAGAGAGGTGAGAGAACAGTAGAGAGGTGAGAGAACAGTAGAGAGAACAGTAGAGAGGTAAGAGAACAGTAGAGAGGTGAGAGAACAGTAGAGAGGTGAGAGAACAGTAGAGAGGTGAGAGAACAGTAGAGAGGTGAGAGAACAGTAGAGAGGTGAGAGAACAGTAGAGAGAACAGTAGAGAGGTGAGAGAACAGTAGAGAGGTGAGAGAACAGTAGAGAGAACAGTAGAGAGGTGAGAGAACAGTAGAGAGAACAGTAGAGAGGTAAGAGAACAGTAGAGAGGTGAGAGAACAGTAGAGAGGTGAGAGAACAGTAGAGAGGTGAGAGAACAGTAGAGAGGTGAGAGAACAGTAGAGAGGTGAGAGAACAGTAGAGAGAACAGTAGAGAGGTGAGAGAACAGTAGAGAGGTGAGAGAACAGTAGAGAGAACAGTAGAGAGGTGAGAGAACAGTAGAGAGAACAGTAGAGAGGTGAGAGAACAGTAGAGAGAACAGTAGAGAGGTAAGAGAACAGTAGAGAGGTGAGAGAACAGTAGAGAGGTGAGAGAACAGTAGAGAGGTGAGAGAACAGTAGAGAGGTAAGAGAACAGTAGAGAGGTAAGAGAACAGTAGAGAGAACAGTAGAGAGGTAAGAGAACAGTAGAGAGGTGAGAGAACAGTAGAGAGGTGAGAGAACAGTAGAGAGGTGAGAGAACAGTAGAGAGGTGAGAGAACAGTAGAGAGAACAGTAGAGAGGTGAGAGAACAGTAGAGAGAACAGTAGAGAGGTAAGAGAACAGTAGAGAGGTGAGAGAACAGTAGAGAGAACAATAGAGAGGTGAGAGAACAGTAGAGAGGTGAGAGAACAGTAGAGAGGTGAGAGAACAGTAGAGAGGTGAGAGAACAGTAGAGAGAACAGTAGAGAGGTGAGAGAACAGTAGAGAGAACAGTAGAGAGGTAAGAGAACAGTAGAGAGGTAAGAGAACAGTAGAGAGGTGAGAGAACAGTAGAGAGGTGAGAGAACAGTAGAGAGGTGAGAGAACAGTAGAGAGAACAGTAGAGAGGTGAGAGAACAGTAGAGAGGTAAGAGAACAGTAGAGAGGTGAGAGAACAGTAGAGAGGTGAGAGAACAGTAGAGAGAACAGTAGAGAGGTGAGAGAACAATAGAGAGGTAAGAGAACAGTAGAGAGAACAGTAGAGAGGTAAGAGAACAGTAGAGAGAACAGTAGAGAGGTGAGAGAACAATAGAGAGGTAAGAGAACAGTAGAGAGAACAGTAGAGAGGTAAGAGAACAGTAGAGAGGTAAGAGAACAGTAGAGAGGTGAGAGAACAGTAGAGAGGTAAGAGAACAGTAGAGAGGTGAGAGAACAGTAGAGAGGTAAGAGAACAGTAGAGAGGTGAGAGAACAGTAGAGAGAACAGTAGAGAGGTGAGAGAACAGTAGAGAGGTAAGAGAACAGTAGAGAGGTGAGAGAACAGTAGAGAGGTGAGAGAACAGTAGAGAGAACAGTAGAGAGGTGAGAGAACAATAGAGAGGTAAGAGAACAGTAGAGAGAACAGTAGAGAGGTAAGAGAACAGTAGAGAGAACAGTAGAGAGGTGAGAGAACAATAGAGAGGTAAGAGAACAGTAGAGAGAACAGTAGAGAGGTAAGAGAACAGTAGAGAGGTAAGAGAACAGTAGAGAGGTGAGAGAACAGTAGAGAGGTAAGAGAACAGTAGAGAGGTGAGAGAACAGTAGAGAGGTAAGAGAACAGTAGAGAGGTGAGAGAACAGTAGAGAGAACAGTAGAGAGGTGAGAGAACAGTAGAGAGGTAAGAGAACAGTAGAGAGGTGAGAGAACAGTAGAGAGAACAGTAGAGAGGTAAGAGAACAGTAGAGAGGTAAGAGAACAGTAGAGAGGTGAGAGAACAGTAGAGAGGTAAGAGAACAGTAGAGAGGTGAGAGAACAGTAGAGAGAACAGTAGAGAGAACACTAGAGAGGTGAGAGAACAGTAGAGAGAACAGTAGAGAGGTGAGAGAACAGTAGAGAGGTGAGAGAACAGTAGAGAGGTGAGAGAACAGTAGAGAGAACAGTAGAGAGAACACTAGAGAGGTGAGAGAACAGTAGAGAGAACAGTAGAGAGGTGAGAGAACAGTAGAGAGGTAAGAGAACAGTAGAGAGGTAGGAGAACAGTAGAGAGGTAAGAGAACAGTAGAGAGGTGAGAGAACAGTAGAGAGAACAGTAGAGAGGTAAGAGAACAGTAGAGAGGTAAGAGAACAGTAGAGAGGTAAGAGAACAGTAGAGAAGTAAGAGAACAGTAGAGAGAACAGTAGAGAGGTGAGAGAACAGTAGAGAGGTGAGAGAACAGTAGAGAGAACAGTAGAGAGAACACTAGAGAGGTGAGAGAACAGTAGAGAGAACAGTAGAGAGAACAGTAGAGAGAACACTAGAGAGGTAAGAGAACAGTAGAGAGAACAGTAGAGAGGTGAGAGAACAGTAGAGAGGTAAGAGAACAGTAGAGAGGTAAGAGAACAGTAGAGAGGTGAGAGAACAGTAGAGAGGTGAGAGAACAGTAGAGAGGTGAGAGAACAGTAGAGAGGTGAGAGAACAGTAGAGAGGTGAGAGAACAGTAGAGAGGTAAGAGAACAGTAGAGAGGTAAGAGAACAGTAGAGAGGTAAGAGAACAGTAGAGAGGTAAGAGAACAGTAGAGAGGTAAGAGAACAGTAGAGAGGTAAGAGAACAGTAGAGAGAACAGTAGAGAGGTGAGAGAACAGTAGAGAGGTGAGAGAACAGTAGAGAGGTAAGAGAACAGTAGAGAGGTGAGAGAACAGTAGAGAGAACAGTAGAGAGGTAAGAGAACAGTAGAGAGAACAGTAGAGAGGTGAGAGAACAGTAGAGAGAACAGTAGAGAGGTAAGAGAACAGTAGAGAGAACAGTAGAGAGGTGAGAGAACAGTAGAGAGGTGAGAGAACAGTAGAGAGGTAAGAGAACAGTAGAGAGGTAAGAGAACAGTAGAGAGGTAAGAGAACAGTAGAGAGGTAAGAGAACAGTAGAGAGGTAAGAGAACAGTAGAGAGGTAAGAGAACAGTAGAGAGAACAGTAGAGAGGTGAGAGAACAGTAGAGAGGTGAGAGAACAGTAGAGAGGTAAGAGAACAGTAGAGAGGTGAGAGAACAGTAGAGAGAACAGTAGAGAGAACACTAGAGAGGTGAGAGAACAGTAGAGAGAACAGTAGAGAGAACAGTAGAGAGGTGAGAGAACAGTAGAGAGGTGAGAGAACAGTAGAGAGGTAAGAGAACAGTAGAGAGGTAAGAGAACAGTAGAGAGGTAAGAGAACAGTAGAGAGAACAGTAGAGAGGTAAGAGAACAGTAGAGAGGTAAGAGAACAGTAGAGAGAACAGTAGAGAGGTGAGAGAACAGTAGAGAGGTAAGAGAACAGTAGAGAGGTAAGAGAACAGTAGAGAGAACAGTAGAGAGGTGAGAGAACAGTAGAGAGGTAAGAGAACAGTAGAGAGAACAGTAGAGAGGTAAGAGAACAGTAGAGAGGTAAGAGAACAGTAGAGAGGTTAGAGAACAGTAGAGAGGTAAGAGAACAGTAGAGAGGTTAGAGAACAGTAGAGAGGTGAGAGAACAGTAGAGAGGTAAGAGAACAGTAGAGAGGTAAGAGAACAGTAGAGAGAACAGTAGAGAGGTAAGAGAACAGTAGAGAGGTAAGAGAACAGTAGAGAGGTGAGAGAACAGTAGAGAGAACAGTAGAGAGGTGAGAGAACAGTAGAGAGGTGAGAGAACAGTAGAGAGAACAGTAGAGAGGTGAGAGAACAGTAGAGAGGTGAGAGAACAGTAGAGAGAACAGTAGAGAGGTGAGAGAACAGTAGAGAGAACAGTAGAGAGGTAAGAGAACAGTAGAGAGGTGAGAGAACAGTAGAGAGGTGAGAGAACAGTAGAGAGGTGAGAGAACAGTAGAGAGGTGAGAGAACAGTAGAGAGAACAGTAGAGAGGTAAGAGAACAGTAGAGAGAACAGTAGAGAGGTAAGAGAACAGTAGAGAGAACAGTAGAGAGGTAAGAGAACAGTAGAGAGAACAGTAGAGAGGTAAGAGAACAGTAGAGAGAACAGTAGAGAGGTAAGAGAACAGTAGAGAGAACAGTAGAGAGGTGAGAGAACAGTAGAGAGGTGAGAGAACAGTAGAGAGGTGAGAGAACAGTAGAGAGAACAGTAGAGAGGTGAGAGAACAGTAGAGAGGTGAGAGAACAGTAGAGAGGTGAGAGAACAGTAGAGAGGTGAGAGAACAGTAGAGAGGTAAGAGAACAGTAGAGAGAACAGTAGAGAGGTAAGAGAACAGTAGAGAGGTAAGAGAACAGTAGAGAGAACAGTAGAGAGGTAAGAGAACAGTAGAGAGGTGAGAGAACAGTAGAGAGGTGAGAGAACAGTAGAGAGGTGAGAGAACAGTAGAGAGGTGAGAGAACAGTAGAGAGGTGAGAGAACAGTAGAGAGGTGAGAGAACAGTAGAGAGGTGAGAGAACAGTAGAGAGGTGAGAGAACAGTAGAGAGGTAAATCAGTTCTGGGTGTTGGTTCCTGCACGTCTGAGCCGTTGTTAAAGATCACTCTGAAATAAACTTTAACTGAAGTAAATATCCTCAGAGACAGATTCATGAGGGACATTTAACTCTCTGATTCAGTTGTGATCAGGAGTGAAAGTAGATGAAAGTTCTTGCTGGTTCTACGACCTCAACCTTCACCTGGTTCTCCTCCCACCTCCAGCTTCTTCATCCCTGAACACGCATTACATTTATTAACGCCTGTACGGTGTAGAAATTAGAAACACAACTCTGTGTAGGCCTATAGCAAATTATTTATTTAAATGGTGTAAATAAAGGCCATTCCGGACCAAGGATTGTCACAGAATCATTTGTAAATGTTGACAAAACTTTCAAAATCCAAACAATTTGTTTTGTTTCAAATTAGAATAAATTTACAGGTAAATTCATTCAAGTCTCTGTCTTTGAGTTTTCAGAACATTCACATAAATGAAAAAAGAGTAAAATATTAGTAAAATGTCTCAAAATGTCTCTTACAACGTGTGCATTGAAATGGAAAAAAACTTCTTAAGCATTTTTTTCATCAAAGCAAAACACTTAAAACATTAAAAAAAAACGTAACTTCAACATTGTTGAAGCTTTTTTCTTTTTTTCCTGAAACGAGGAATGAAAACCAGTCACAAATATCATATTTGTGATTATTTGGCGTGTGATTATTTACCAGCATGTTTGAAATATGCTGTAATGTGTCAGCCAACCACAAAAATCTTTGGAATTTTGGTGGAATCATTTATTTTTTGTCCTTGCCCGTCGGTGCAAATGACATAAATAAAGTGCGTGATTTGGTCGTGAAAAAATAAAAAGTAACGTTACGTGAACAATAAATCAAACGCTCCCTTCCATGCAGTGTGTGTGTAGGAAGTAAAGACTGGAATACGCTATTCACAAAAGCACAAATAGTGGGGTTTTACTAATATTTATATATATATATATATATATATATATATATATATGTATGTATATGTGTGTTTACAGTACAGACCAAAAGTTTGGACACACTTACCCATTTGTTTGAATGAGAAGGTGTGTCCAAACCTTTGGACCTTTTAAAGAGGACTGGAGAGGACTAGTGAGAGACCTGCAGCAGCTGTGTGTGTGTGTGTGTGTGGGCGGGGGGGGCTAAAGGTACTGGTGCTGGAGAGGACTGATCAGGGCCCTGCAGCAGCTGTGTCTAAGGGGGGGGGTGAACGGTACCGGTGCAGGACTGGAGAGGACTGGAGAGGACCCTGCAGCAGCTGTGTCTAAGGGGGGGGTGAATCCGTCCTTCTGGGAGGAGATGATCTGTAATCAGGGATCACTGAACCGCACCTTAACGGTTCTGCAGCTAATCACCAGCAGCAGCTGGGAGGTGGGATGGATCGGAGGACACTTTAGCTCGTCTCTGACTTTTATTCACTCGGCCAAGTCAACAAAAAGCTATGGATGGATGATGGATACTGGATAGATAGGGAACAGAGTTACTGTCCTGTTGTTGTGATGAAATGATACAAACTCAGTTTCTGGTATAAATGACACCAGTGTTGTAACGCTGTTTACTGACTAAATGTTTGGTGGTTTGGAGGTTTACATAACGTTTCATCCATATCTATAATCAGTGTAGTTATTAGGGATGGGAATTGATAAGATTTTACGATTCCAATTCCATTTTTGATTCTGCTTAACGATTCGGTTCTTTATCGATTCCCTTATCGATTCTCATTTGTAAAAAAAAGGACAACAATGAGGCCAATGACGCTAATATGATCGTCAGTGTTCGTTAGTTAACTATTTACCTGCAGTATTATTAGCCAGGGACATGCTAACGTTGCTGCTGGGTTGAGAATTACTGACGTTGGTCCGGAGCAGATCCAAAACTTGACATTTATTGATCGTTATTGTTGCTGTTTTCACAAATGTTTTAGCATGTTGGTAGTATTTTTTTCCCTTTGACCAAATATTTACTTGGCAAGTAGTATTTCAAGTTGCCCTGTTGTCTTGTTTTTAACTGAAATGTTTTGTATACAAAAACGTTTGAGCGTTTGTATCGCGTGGGCGCCGTGTTTACTACTGACTGCTGGCTGTGATGACGTTGTTCGTTCCCACTGGAAAAGCCAATCGTTTCCAAATTTTGCAAACGATTCCAAGGAATTGAAACACTGGGAACCAGTTCTGAACAAGTTCTTAATTCCCATCCCAGTAGTTATCATGTTAAACCAGCTTGTTTTACGTGGTTAACATTCTCCCTGTCATGGATGTTTTATGTGGTTAACCTCACCCTGTCATGGATGTTTTATGTGGTTAACCTTCTCCCTGATCGGTCCTCACCCTGTCATGGATGTTTTATGTGGTTAACCTCACCCTGTCATGGATGTTTTATGTGGTTAACCTCACCCTGTCATGGATGTTTTACGTGGTTAACCTCCTCCCTGTCATGGATGTTTTCCAGACACTTCACGGCTCTGCGGACGCTGTACGGGAAACAGGTGATCATCAACCTGCTGGGGAGCAAAGAAGGAGAACACATGCTGAGCAAAGCCTTCCAGGTGAGACGCAGTTCCTCAGTTACCTGTTAGCGGTTATCTGTTAGCGGTTATCTGTTAGCGGTTATCTGTTAGCAGTTATCTGTTAGCAGTTATCTGCAGTTATCTGTTAGCAGTTATCTGTTAGCAGTTATCTGTTAGCAGTTATCTGCAGTTATCTGTTAGCAGTTATCTGTTAGCAGTTATCTGTTAGCAGTTATCTGTTAGCGGTTATCTGTTAGCGGTAGGGGTGGGCAAAAATATTGATACAGCAATATATCGCAATACATAGTCTCCCGATACGATATCGATATTCAATGTATGTATCGCGATATATTGCTGTATCAATATTTTTGCCCACCCCTAGCTGCACTTTATTTTGTGATTTCAGTGTGGGTGAGACACTGCATTTTATTTAGAGTATTTTGTATCTAAGAATAATGCACACACTGCACTTTTCATTGTGTTTCAGTGTGTTTTTTCATGCAAATATGTTGCATAATTAAAATAGAAAGTTTGAATTACATTGTTTTGACTCAGTCCAATGCATTATCACTATCATCTGATGTA